>NC_139806.1:22712530-22902530 GCF_963457635.1 Microchirus variegatus
CAACACATGTGATAACAGAAATAACAGGTTCTATAATAGGGATAATAACATGATCTTATAATGTCGAGGGATGCACCGATCCACATTTTTTCACTTCCGATCCGATCCGATACCTGAATTTGGATATCTGCCGATACCGATACTATTCCGATGTGGATGATCTGTTTGGTTTGACATTATTATCATCATTATTGTTGATTTTATATAAGGCTTTAATAAACTCCTTTATACAGGCAAGCATGATATGTACATCTTTACAGCGACTTTACAGACCCTTTGGAGATTTTAAAATTTTTAAAAGCGGTGACAAATCTAGCAACTTCCTGTCATTAACCTAAATACTACGAGAACACACACAAACAAATGCTCTGTGAGCGCAGAGCAGTGTACACACGTCACAGACACACACAAACACAGACGAGCTGTGGATGCTCAATCTCTAAACACAACCCGAGGCCGTTTGTTTTTTTTGTCGGCCAAATTCACGTGACAATGGCCGAAAGCTGTCATATACCGGCTAACGTGAGCCCTGGCTTGGAGGAGTGTGATTGTCATTGTTTTTATGCCGCTGCAGGTGTTTTAAAACAGTGACGGCTGGGATTGCGTCGGCTGCAGGAGGTTGCGGAGCTGATTTTCTTCACTGTAAACTGTGGAATGGATTTCCTGAACGGATCCTGCATCATTACTCCTCTGTTCAGGAAATCCATTCCACTTTTTGCAGCCAGCTAGCAGAGCAGTCAGGGAATCACTTGTGGAGACATTTCAGCAGATAACATTAAAGCGCCGACGGATGGGATCGGAAATTTCCGATCCATGAATTACATGTGTATCGGAACCCGATACCGATACTGGATCGGATCGGCAGTACTAGCACTGCTACCTTTGGTAGCTGATGCAACCAACATTTGCGTGTCTTTTTTTGTTACCCCGCGTAGTCGCGGAGAGAGCCGTGACATGCCGCGAGAAGTGTTAACAAAGTTTTACAACTGGAAAACATTTTAAAAGTACTAAAATAAGGTACCGTTTGGTACCGCTACCAAATTCCAGATACCGTGAATGGTACCCAACCCTAGTCTTGACTGGATTGTCTAACCTGTGTTTTCTCAGGAATAAAACATTGAAAATCAGTTACAACGTTTGTTGTGTCTCAACTACTTTTGCCATGTTGCTGTAGCTTAAGCTTGCTACATTTCTCTGGGGGTTAGCTTTGGTGTAGTGAAGCTTAACCCTTTAAGGTACTACTCAACCATTTGGTCGAGCACACTTTAAAGGTACAATATGTAGTATTTATGGGTTTATATAACCCAAAATCCACTTTTTTATACATATTATGTGCTCCTGCATTGTCTAGTCGCTGTATAATAGTTTTTGTTTCATTTTCGTAGTGTTTCAAAAAGTCATGTAAAATAACATGACCGCGGACCGCGGTTGCATAGCCACTGTTAGCAGCGAGACGCCATGTTTCTACCGGAGCCTGTAAGGACAAACGCGAGAGAACAAAACAAGCGTCTCTTTACTTGTAGCGGAAGTCCCGCCTCCACTCTCTCCGCTTCGTCTGCTACGGCCGCGGTAGCTCGCCCTCTCCCTCACCTCACGAACCTCATCTGCTGACACGGAGAAAGACAACGAGGACGACATTTGACCAGCTGCGGATACCGTAGCGCTCAGGGAAGGGAGGGGGTGAGCAGAGCAGCAGGTCTTTGTTGTAAATTTCAGCCTCTCCTCTAGATGGCACTATAAACTACTTATTTCCCCTTTAAGTCACTATATCTCATTGAAAAATGCATCAAGCTGAACTCACTAACACTTAATGTGACATGTGAATGTTGTACTTGAAGTCAAATTTGAAAATCCTCCAGTGTGGGACAGGCGTAAGAGAACCCAAAGGTGACAACAATAGACCTTCAAACAAAGAAAGGTCACTGGGAATAATGCTGTCAGAACTGTTATGAAAAACTTTGAACTGTGGAGGCAGCACTACACCTCTCAGTGCTCTAATCAACAGAAACAGTTCTGGTACTGGTTCTGTTCTGGAGCCCCAGAACCTTGGACCTTTCTAGTGAACCAGCCCATGTTCACACCAGTTTAAGAGGAACCAAAGTGGGAGGACGTTACTCCACGTTACTCAGACGGAAATAAACACAACACTGGCAAAATGTCCATACTTCCTCTACTTTAAACATGGCCAGTTCAAAATGGTTTGGGAGCTGTAACTGGCACAGAGCTCTGTGTGAAAGGGCTATCAGTGTCCAGAGGATACTGACTGACTGTACACTGCAGATCACCAGTCAATAGGACCAATTCATCCATGACTTTCATGATGCATACTCGCATCAGGTAAGGTGTCATTCTATCAGGATCTCTGGAGCATTTGCTTCCTGGAGCAGCTCTAGACAAACACTTTTGCAAAGAAATCCTTGCACTGAAAGCAACATATTTCCATCAGGTTTTGCTGGCACCATAAAGCATGCATGTGACAATCAGGATGTGGGGAGACAGGACTGTATCAGGCAGTGACAGACACTTCAATTATATTAACTGAGGAGACATTCAGGTTTTATGCAGCGAGTGTGATAGCGAGTTCCATAGAAAGCAGCTGTCATTCAAAAGGCCATGATGTTAAAGTTATCCTGAACGTGAGGATTTTAATTAAAATGATTTCTTTAAAGAAAAGCATCAAATAAGTAAAAAATAATTGAATTTTGTCACGATTTTATTGTATTCTCTTTAATCTATGCAATGTGCAATATAGGCACATTGCCAGATTATTCTCTGTGTGCTGTCATAAACGAAACTAAATTACAGGCACATGGGAGAAAAAAGAAAAAAGACAGAAAGACAATGCCTCAGCAAAAAGAGAGAAAAGAACTCTCTTGAAGAAAGTGAAGAAGAAATGGACATGAGGTGGATAAATATGTCTACAACCCTCAGTGTGAATATCATCCATCCACCCATCCATCCAGTGCAGATCACACCAAGTTCAGGTCTAAACAGGGACAGCCATTCACACGATGGACAATTTGTCATTTCCAGTTAATCTAACCATAATCTGCATGTTTTTGGACGAGGAAGCCAAAGCCAAACCCTTAAGCCCCGCCCCACACAAGAGGATAATTGGCCAGATTTTGGTCCTGATCTGGTTCTTCCGACAATCGTGGGTGTCTTCCAATTTTAGGCTGATTCGAACAGATTATTGGCCAGATTATCCTGTCATGTGAGGGATTAACAGGTGTGATTTTAACGTCATTGGACGCATCCGAGTCTCCCCAATTTCTAATCATAAGTATTAAACATGTATGATTAGACAGTGATTGGGGCGTGAGCAGAACCCTGGAATAACCAATGAGAGCGAACGGGGAAACAGAACCGTAACATGTCCAAGCCAAGTTGATTCCATCTTCTCGGCCATGACTTCATCCACAGTTACCTGCATTTCTCAGCACAAAACATCGTACCCACAACAGCTATCAACCGATGACACCGACAGTCAACCTCCATGTCTGATTATATTCTGAAGTCTGAGTTTCTGTGAGATCCTAAAACCCTGGAAACTCCTGTCTAAAATCATTTGATTAAACGTCAACTGTGTGGTTACAAAGTGTGTTGTGTCTGTGAATCAAGTCAGATTTGAAAATCCACTAGTGTGAGACATACTTTAGTGAATCATCACATATATATGAGGAGATCAATGGAGAGAGTTCTGGCCAGGACCACATACTGAACAGAGTTACTGACAGACAAATAACAAATATCAGGATAAAATATACAGGATCATAAAATATCAAAATGTATAGAAGAGGACTACACAATAATAACAGAAACACTATTTGAACCAGAACTTTCTTACTGTGAGGTGATTACTTCTGTATTGTGTAGGGTTGAACCTTTGATTGTAAAGGAATAGTGCAAAATCTCATTGAAAGTGAAGTCAAGTCATAAAAAGGATAGTGAAGATGCAAGAAAATATATCAGTTTAACTCGTACTTAAATCGCAACACCTGTCAAAATAATCGGACCATGATTTGATCGTGCAGCTCCACCAGTGAGTCTTTGTCTGACAGTCAAAGCATTTAGCCTGAGATCTGTTTATTTTTACAACTGTGCTGTGTCTAATTCCTGTTCACTAAAAATAAAGTTTGAAAAGCGCTGCACTCAGTCACCAGTTTTTCTCAGTCTGTACTTGGACTTATGCAGTAATCCACAACGGATTTGCCAGGTTAATGTCTTTCAAAAGCAGCTGACTTTCCATTGATTTATATGGTAAAGTGGGAGTCCATTCTAATTTTGAGAAACAGACGCCGCACAAATACGCACAACTGGTAAACAACAACTAATATGTAATTAAATGGAAAAAAATGGTGTTTAATCTTTCTTGTCCTTTCTTAGTGACAAAATGTGAGGTCCTGAAGTGAATGTGGGAACAATGGAATCTCAGGTGACCCATTAACAGTATGGAGGACAAAATTTGACGTATTAATAAATAAATAAATAAATAAATGCATAAATAAATGCTTTGTATTCATTTCTACATTTCTGTTCACCTACATTTATTTATTTATTAATACATCAGGTTTTGTCCTCCACATATGTCGCTACAAGTAGTGGCGTTACTAGTTTATCAACATTTCTCAATACCGTGATGGTAGCGCGATCAGGCCTGTCACAATAACAAATTTTGCTGGACGATAAATTGTCTCAGAAATTATTGCGATAATCGATAATATTGTTATCGTTCTGAGATAATCTTCATCTAATACAATGATAATGGTATAATAATGCAGGTACACCTTTTCAAAGAGAAATAAACTTTTATTTTTAAAGAATATTTAACACTAGAACACAGTAAATTAACAAACAAGCAAAAGCAATAAATAAAATGGGTTAGCTGCACTCTGCTGTGGTAGGGTACGCCAGGAGTCCCGCCTCCCCACACACCATGCGACTGACAAGTGACTGACATGAGGGTTCACTCATCGTTACTCTGGCTTTACACGGAAACGCTCCCGGGTGAAACCGACAAAATACTTTATCAGATGTGCCTTTCGTTTAGATGGCGACGGCGTTTTTGGGGCTTAAAAATGCAAAAAAATTAACCCACCCTACAGAGTGGAAATCTTAAAAACGCTCCGCTGTGGTGTTCCCTTCTAAAGGGTTGAAACGCAAAAGTGTTTTCTGAGCTGCTCACGCTGGCACGACGCTGAAGTTGGCACCACATTCGCCTCAGGTTCTCTGAAGAGAACCGGGGGCGAATGTGGTGCCAACTTCAGCGTGGTCACGCTGGCTATCCTCTTGTACGCTGACGTCAGATCCATGTGCAGTACAGACAAACAACAACAAACATGTGGATTAGAATCCATCAGTCGCACATTCAAGTCGCCTTAGCTGCTCCGATACCTATCCAGGAGTCATTTCAGCAATTACGCGAGTCAATGTTTTGGTTTTCGACTGTGGGCGACTCGGCGCTACTAGAGAGAAGTAGAAGGAAGTTTCAGCGCATGCGCGCGCTCCTGGTGTTGTTGTATGGCAGTGCTTCACAGCGCCACCCAGCCACCTGGCATGCATACTACATCAAATTTCACACACGTTAGGACCCGAGAGAGAGAGGGAGAGAGAGAGAGACGGGGAAAACAAAAAAGCATGCAAATGGCATTTATCGCGACCAAAAAAAATTAGCAAGCTAATTTTAATTATCGTGCGATTAATTGATTTATTGAATATCGCGACAGGCCTAAGCGCGATGGTAGCATTGTTGCTAGCATGTTGTTTTCTGACTCAAATAGCTTTCCAGTAGCTTCGCTCTTTTATTGACCAAGTAGTGCGGGAGCGTCCACAAAAGCTACATATTTACAAACATCTCTGAAGCTCAGCGCAGCACCATAGCTGGTGTATGTAACAAGCTCAGCGCAGCGGTCCGAAAGGATCAGTCAATGACGTCACTGCCATACACAGCCGTGTATGTGGAGCCGACACAAGCACTTCCGCATGACGGTGACATCATAGACCAATCCGTGGGCTGATGCCGACAACAGAGATTAGCTTGAGTTATGGTGCTTGATTGAAAGATGCAGAGGGAACATTTTTGCCTTCTTATCTGTCTGATAAGGATATATATATATATATATATATATATATATATATATATATATATATATATATAGCTTTGATGTAGTTAAACTACTTTTGCCATGTTGCTGTAGCTTAGCTTGCTACATCATTCTGGGGGTTAGCTTTGGTGTCGTGAAGCTTAACCCTATAAGGTACTACTCAACCATTTGGTCGAGCACACTTTAAGTCACTATATCTCATTGAAAAATGCATCAAGCTGAACTCACTAACACTTAATGTGACTTGTGAATGTTGTACTTGAATTGAATTATGCAAACCGGGTTTATTATGAACAGACGTCTCAACCGTTTGGTAGAGGCCTGTATCTGAAATACTGTAGGGTCTAATTAAAAAAAATAAGTAAATATTGATTGTCATTATTGTTATCATAAGTAGAAAAAATACAATAATAAAAAAATAAAAAAATGCAAATAAATAATTTTTCCTTTGCTTTTTTCTTGGTGCGTACCTTAAAGGGTTAATTCAATATAGAGTAACTGTAGCTTAGCTCACTTCATTTTCCAAGTAGCTTGGAAAATAAAAACAACTGTATTAAGGGACAGTTCAAAGGGGCTATATATATATATATATGTGTGTGTACCTTCCTACTTCTGCACAGATTTTTTTTTTTTTGTGATGAGGTCAATAAACAACATTTAAATCCAATCATTCCTTTTGCAATTATGTATAATCTAAGGATTTGCCATCATGACAGACTCATCTCATTTGCATTTGTAATGACTTTGATCTCAATTAAATAGCACTTGAAAATGACTTTTCGCGGCATGATTTCTCGTGAGCGTCTGACAGGTGGATCTGACTAGAACTGGAAGTCTGAAAGGTGCGACATTCACGTGAAAACATTCACGTGTCTCATTGGAAGCTGCACCTGACATTCACTAAAACTGTTTTAGAGCCTGTACCTTTTGTACCAGTGTGTACTTTAACTGGTTAAGTTTAGGGCTAAGATTTGAATTGTGGTTAGGTTAAGGTTAGGGTTAAGGCGGCTGTGTGAGCCAATTGTCAAGCAACATCCATTTTGGCTCGTCCACATAACTTAAGATAACAGGCTTTTTGAGGATTAAGAACTGTTTTTTAGTTTAGGAAAAAGGTTAGAATTAGGTTTCAGTTAGGGTTAGGCTTTTAGTTGTGATGGTTAAGTAAGAGGCTAAGGAATGCACTGTGTCTATGAGTGTCCACACAAAGGATGCAAAAGCATGAGTGTGTGCTGTAATGTTGAACCACAGACAGGTTTTTCACCACCATTTGTCCCTCAACAAAGGATATTTTTACATTTCACTGTCATGAAGTAATGTTTACTTTCATATTTAATCCTATATTTTATCAAATCTTAACGGACATGTTATTTATAGTGTTGATGATTTACAGGTGCTCTTGTGTACAGAAGAGAACACCAGTTCACTTAGCAATCCGTCTGTGATATTTCCACAATCTGGGACAGTGTGATCAATATTTGGGAGATGAATAGCTCTCTGTTGGAAGACGTCCAAGTCAGAAATATGAGGTGAACTCATGATGTCATTCACGTCTTTAAAAAAAAATCTAATCGTGCTGATTGGATAATAATGAGAGACAGATTTGATGTGCCTCTGGAATGTTATCTGAAAAAGTTTTCACTCAAACCTGGAACAGATTCCTTTTTTTTTTGCAAATGTGTGGTGTTAATAGAATTATACAACTAAAATCCAGTGTTTTGATGTGGGATTAGGGCTTTGTGAGACTATTGATCTACTGGGAATGATAATCTCTTGGACGCATTCCTGTTCAATAAGATATTAGAATGTGATAATCTCAGTGATAAATTGTCAGCAGAGGGTGATTCAGATTATTCAGCACCTGAAACAATGTGCCGTGCAGCTGCAAAGAAATGTGGCAAAATGTAACTCACCATGAGAGAAGACGTTGAGCAGAAGTCCAAAGATCATCATCCTGTCGGGTGACATTGGAGACTTGTGGGAAGTCGCTGCAGCTCAGTGACCCGGACTCCTGCCACGTCCAGCCGCCTGTCTGCTGCTGCTGCTGTGCCCGCGCGGACTCGCAGACGGAGCGGATGGAGCGCGTGGTCTAATCTGCACAAAGTTGACCAAACTGAACCGTGCGCGCGACAGGAGCGATTCAACTTCTCACGATGTCCGTTGTCCCATTTATTTGTCGGATCCCCGTTGTATTGATTTCTGAACCATGTGTCCAAAAAAAATAAAAAAAGTTTATAGTCGAGCTCCAGTCAGACCCAGTGTCCTGTGTCCAAGTGTGAGTGTTGTCTCAGCGGCACTGACAGACAGAGGCACAGAGAGAGAGAGAGAGAGAGAGAGAGAGAGAGGTCGCGCCGCAGCTTCACCGTTGACCAGCAGCAGTGGAGTGAAGATCAGAGCGCAGAGGCAGCGTCTTTTAGGCTGAATAATCCAGTTACAGTGTTTCCTGTGGGAGAACATCTGTGCTGCTGCAGGCGAGTCCAGCTCCCGTTTAAAAGTAACTTCTCCTTTGGGGGTTTATTATGGCAAACCGTTTGAGCATTTATTCTACTATTACTAGTAACACTAGTAAGGCCTCACTAGTACTACTAGTATGTACCACATTGCCCACTAGTACTAGTAATGTAAGTTAGAGCTGTGCCAACTCAAAATTCAAAATGTAATTTCTTAATGACATTTTTAAGTTATCTGAACAAGATTCAAAATCAGGGCTGTTCCCCCAGTCTTTTTGGCGAGTTTTTTTTTTTTTTTTTTCTTTTCTTTGCAAAATATTTTTTTTCTTTGTCTAATAAATATATTTTTTTAAACATTGCCTCTGTTATCATTTTCGCAATTGTATAGCTTGCAATAAAGTAACAATACATACTGCAATTCACAAATATGAATAAAACTCTTATTGTGTCACGGTGGGCGCGGTCACAGCTGCCGTCAGTGCGGCTGATAGCAATTAGCAGGTGTATTGATTGCTTCAGTTTGAAGTTTTGACTTTTTGACAGTGGCTGGCAAATAAAAAAAAATTATTCGACTTCACCCGCAAGAAAAGGGAGACCGTCATTAAAGAAGAAAAAGTAGCGGAGGCCGTTAGCAGTTCACAGCCGGAGGAGCCGACAGAACCAGGAGCCTTATTGCTATTAGTAGCAAGGTTGCTAGGTCACCTTTCCCGTGAAGTGTGTGGACTCGAGAACAAGTCACCTACCCCTGGATTGATTTTAGAGATGGAAAACTCGGCTGCGAAACCTGTTCTTCTGTCCGTTTTCCCAACTCATGGAGCATGGATGGCTAACGAGTGGCGGAACTTCAGCGTGAAGTACAAGGGTAAGGGCAAAAGCGCCATGTTGATGTCCCTTCTTATGTTTAGATTACTAACTTGCTCTCTCTCTCTCTCTCTCTCTCTCTCTCTCTCTCTATATAATATATAGATATAGATATCTATATCTATATATTATATAGATATAGATATGTGTGTATATATATACATGTGTGTATATATATATGTATATTTATGTGTATGTATGTATATATGTGTATATACGTATATATGTGTATGTATGTATATATACGTATGTGTATATATGTGTATATATATACGTATGTGTATATATGTATATATATATATACGTGTGTGTATATATATGTATATATATATGTGTATGTGTATACATATGTGTGTATATATATACGTGTATGTGTATACATATGTGTGTATATATATACGTGTATGTGTATACATGTGTGTGTATATATACGTGTATGTGTATACATGTGTGTGTGTATATATACGTGTATGTGTATACATGTGTGTGTATATATACGTGTATGTGTATACATGTGTGTGTGTATATATACGTGTATGTGTATACATGTGTGTGTGTATATATACGTGTATGTGTATACATGTGTGTGTATATATACGTGTATGTGTATACATGTGTGTGTGTATATACACGTGTATGTGTATACATAAAGGTATATGTGTATGTGTATGTATATATACACAATGTGTATATATAGGTATATATGTATATATGTGTATATATATATACATACATGTGTATATATGTGTGTGTATATATATATATATATATATATATATATATATATATATATATATATACATATATATATATATATATATATATATATACATACATACATGTGTGTGTGTGTATATATATATATATATATATATATATATATATATATATATACATACATGTGTATATATCTATATATATATATATATATATATATATATATATATATATACATACATGTGTATATATGTATACATATACATATATATTTATATATATATTTATTATTATTATTATTATTATTATTATTTTAAAGTTTTTTGAGAGTTCCCCCAGTGTTAAATCCCCACTACACCACTGGTCAAACTGTTTGAAAACAGAATTTTGTGTAGGCACATATTACTGTATATTATATTACTTGTAAGATAAAACATACCATACTAGTACTAGTGGGCATTTTGGTACTTAGTAGTAGTACTAGTGAGGTCAAAAATGCCTTACTAGTGCGCCATAGTAGTTCTAATTGTCTTACTAGTGAGGACAAAAAGCTTCCTAGTACATGGACCTTAAGTCCGATATATTGTATTGCTTAACAGCCACTTTATTAGGTACACCTGTTTAACTGCTCATTAAGGCAAACATCTAATTAGCCAATCACATGGTCGCAACTCACTGAAGTTCAAACCAAGCGATAACAATGAGGAAGACTGGTGATGTAGGTGACTTTTACAGTGGGGCATGGTTAGAACTTAAAACTGTACTGCGCAACTTCAAATGTCAGAGTCAATCTATTGTCATACAACCTTAACTACACCAATGCATAATTATTATTATTATTATTATTATTATTATTATTATTATTATTATTATTATTATTATTATTATTAATAATAATATATATCCATCCATCCAAATCCATTATCTACCGCTTTATCCTCCACCAGAGGGTCGTGGGGGGTGCTGTGCCTATCTCAGCAGACATTAATATATATATATATATATATATATATATATATATATGATAAATAATCAGCCAACCACGTGGCAGCAACTCAGCGCATTTAGGCATGTAGACGTGGTCAAGACGACCTGCTCAAAGTCAAACTGAGTATTACAATGAGGAAGAAATGTGATCGATAAGTGACTTTAAGTGTGATTGTTGGTGTCAGACAGACTTGTCTGGGTATTTCAGAAACTGCTCCTTCTACTGAGAGTATTGTGCACAACAATCTGAAAAAAGAGGAAATATCCAGTAGATAAATATAGAGAATGGCATTAGTTTGAATTGATATAAAGTCAACAATGACTCAAATAACATAACAGAATACCTCTCCTGACACTTTATAATGTTTATCTAATTAAGTGGATGATGCATATATTACGCTCATCAAAATAGTTGCTATTCACTGAATATTTTTGGAGTTTATTGTGTTTTAATTGTTGTGAGGACTGGCTGAAAATCTCAAGTGAAACATTCACTACTGTGTTATAATAATGTGTTTACATGAAGGTTTGCTCATGTTCTGCAACAATTAACTAAGAAAGAAGGTCTCCTTTTTCTCTTAAAGTACCATGGTACTGATACTGATATACTTCATGAGCTGGACCATGGTCCTAGTACTGATATACTTGTATATACCTGTATTTTTTCACAGCTGCCTCTGTCTGCTGAGGTGAGCTTGTATGTTGAATTAAATATACCCCCACTCCATGTCTGCCTTGACACCAGTTTGTAGCCCCACAGTCTTTTTCACTCATATCAGCTTACTGCAGGAATGGAAGTGTGAAATCTTTACTTGTTCCACTGAAATCTCCAATGCAGCTGGTCTGTGGTTGTGGCATTTTGTGGCCTGTGGTTTATTTCACCTGAGACACGAGGTTGTATATTTTCCTCTTGTTTACTCCAAAAGACAGATTCATTGTGCAGGTTGTGACTTTCCATTAAACTGCTGGTCTCTGTAATATTTCCTTCAATATTGCCTTAATTTTCAGCCCTTTATCTTGGTCTGAAGAAGAGTTTGGGCTCAAATTGTCACTTGTCATATTTATCATATCATGTGTCATATATTTTCTGCTTTTCATTCACCTTTCCCCGCTCAAAACATCTGGAGTTCACAAACTTTTCCAGAGTGTAGTTAAACCACAACAGGATGCAAGTATGTATAAAAATATACCATACAAATACTGCACTCAAAATAAACCCCGGCTCCCTCTGAGAACAGAAGCAATTTAAAATTGCAAAGCACATTACAATGACCTGTTGTCCTTGCCATAATTAACAGACGGCAGAGGGATTAGTGGATTAATTTACACATCCTGTTCAGCTGGATGCTCAAGTGGCAGTAAGATACAAGTGGGCAGCGACTGTCATTAAAATGCAAGAACAACAAAGCGAGTCCTTTGATAAGACCCTCTTATCAACACTAAACATGGCTGTACAAGGCCACACTCTAACTAAACACTCTAATCGCCATGACGCTGTTAACTGTATTGTTTTGCAGTGAATGACAAAATAATCTTTAATTTCCCACATTCTAAATAAATCAGTGATGGCTGAGTGGTCAAGGTGTTGGACTGTGAGAACCCTTGTTGTATAGGTTCTCACAGTGGTTTCCTGTTGAGATGATCTGTTCCAGGTATTGTGGACCACTTAAAGGGGAAATAAGTAGTTTATAGTGCCATCTAGAGGAGAGGCTGAAATTTACAACAAAGACCTGCTGCTGTGCTCACCCCCTCCCTTCCCTGAGCGCTACGGTATCCGCAGCTGGTCAAATGTCGTCCTCGTTGTCTTTCTCCGTGTCAGCAGATGAGGTTCGTGAGGCGAGGGAGAGGGCGAGCTACCGCGGCCGTAGCAGACGAAGCGGAGAGAGTGGAGGCGGGACTTCCGCTACAAGTAAAGAGACGCTTGTTTTGTTCTCTCGCGTTTGTCCTTACAGGCTCCGGTAGAAACATGGCGTCTCGCTGCTAACAGTGGCAATGCAACCACGGTCCGCGGTCATGTTATTTTACATGACTTTTTGAAACACTACGAAAATGAAACAAAAACTATTATACAGCGACTAGACAATGCAGGAGCACATAATATGTATAAAAAAGTGGATTTTGGGTTATATAAACCCATAAATACTACATATTGTACCTTTAAAGAAAGACAGCTCTTATGTATTATGTAGGTACTTACACAGGAATATATGCATTCACATAATACAAATGCAGCAGCGGGAGGTTGAGTCTACGAAGGGCAGGATACTTGCTGATATTTTGGGGCAGCCTGTGGCCAAGAGTAAGGGTTCAGGCCTTGTAACCAGAAAGTTGTCAATTTGAATCCTGGGCTGTTAAATGTTAAACGTTAATGTTCCTTAGCAAGGTACCTAGTGCGCTGCCCCCTGTTCCTGTGCCTGATATGTGTGCTCTCTGATGTGTATGTTAAATGCACTATCACTGACTGGTGTGTGCGCACGTTCGAAAGTACGAATCATTTGAGTGAACGAACTGACACGGATCACTTCATGAACTGATTTGTTCCTTTCTTAGTTCAGTTGAGCTCAGCCGCGAGCATGGTGGCCAGGAGTGGAACTGCCGCGTTCTGTGAATCACTCGTGAAGTCGTTCGCCGACGCCGTCACTCACTCGTGAATCTTCGGCAAACGACGCCAGCTAACGTGCACCGAACAGGGAGGGAGTGAACGAATCATTTTACTTTTGAACGAATCATTTTAATGAACTGATTCAAGTGATTCAGTACACTCAAATGAACTGCCGATCCCATCACTACTCCAAGGTGTGTTGACACGGGCTGGATGGCGTCACTGCAGCTCCTCCTTGTGGTCAACACGGTGCTAGACGACACATACAGGGGTACGTGTCTTAGCGAGATTTTATTATACACACAGCTGGGTATATTAAGGCATCAGCATGGCCATAGAAACAACTACACCAGCTGACATCGTCATAATGAGAAGCACATTTCACTTCCAGTTCTGTTTGATGAGGCTTGAAATAAAACATAAGTGTTTTCATCGTCTGTCACAGAAACATATATGAACCGCTATTACACTCATGATATTTGAGATGTTCAGTGCAACAGGAAGCCGGCAACGTGTCAGGCCTCATCAGTTTTTTATATCATAGGAATTGTATAATGAATGGAGTAAAAAGATATAGAAAGACTTAAAGTACCTTGCCGCCCTCTAGTGGGCATTGGGATGTACTTCAGTTCTCCCCTATAAAAGCACTCATTTAATAAACGATTATATTTCCTTATGTATTGTACTTAAGAAGAAGTTGAATGTACCTTGGCTTTTTTTTTTTCCAGAACAATAATGTTAAGTTTAGATTCCTCCACACCAACTGACATACCAAGATTATAAATGTGTTTTAATGTGGTGCATTTGCAATTATAACATAACAAGAGTGACACTATCTGACAAGTACAGTGAAAATACAACATATCTTAATGCCTCTTAGTGATGAATATTTTAGTTCATTTCAGTTTATTAGGAACTCTCATTTGCCGTGACGCACCAGGGAATGGCTGCTTCCTGAGCTTCATGCTTGTTGTTATAATAACAAGTGCTGACATTATCATCATACATTTGGTTTTTAGTAAACCTGCTGATGACAGTGGTTGCAAAAAGCATAGGTTTTACAAAAGTAAAATAAGACACCACATTAACAAATAACATCAGAACACAATAAATACAAAGAGGTTTTTTGTATAGTAAAACAAAATCACATGGCAGCAATAATATTCAATCATTGATCAGTAAGTTAAAGCAGTAGTAACTAGTTTATTTTATTCTACATTTAAATAATTCAAAGAGATAAGAGAGTTGTAATCGATACTGATCAATCCAGTACCAAAGTTTTGGAAATAAAACCTTAATTTTTCTGTATGTGCTCTGACGGGAGGCCCTTTAAACTGAAGTGGGGCCAGAGATTATGTCTTCCTTGTAAGGAAGTAAGTAGGAAGCTTACTATTATTATACCAATAATGTATATCTGTCACAGGGTCACAGGAGGGTCTAACCCAGAAGGTCGTATTACATACAGTATTCTGTCACAAAAATAAAAAGCCTGTTAGTGATGTACCTCAAGGTTGCATGACGGAAGGTCGAGTTTAGACAAGATGGGGAGAGACACCATTTTGTATATAGTGTCACCATAATCATATGTAGGGAAAGGATATTATTATTTAACAGGCTGAAGCAGGGAAAGCATTTTTGTTTATTCTAATAATAACAACAGGACAGGTGTTGTTGTGAAGGTGACTTACAGTGACTGAGTGACCTAGAGCAGAATAAAGCAGGAAAAAACCAGTACAAATCAGACATGTATTATTTAGGTATGAGGTCACTGATAGCATTGAAGACCTATTTTGAAGTGAAAAGTGTACCAAATATGTAACATCCGTTGTGTTTTTCACTGTGTGGTGATTAGGCCTCTCTCTTTCTCTCAGTAGTCCTTGAAGTGTGTCCCTGTGACTTTGCTCAGTGTAATTCACACCACAACGCTGTCTTCACTGCTCTGTACGCGAGATTTCCAACTACAAACCAAAAGAGAACAAGTCCACGCGGTGACTCATTTGATTTTCGGACTGGATTAAAGTCACATCACGTGTATGTTTTAATATCAATGGTTTACTCGCACGGGACATAGTTTTACGCAATGTGACGTCCCACTGCCTGATTGGCCAACAACGCCGTCACAACTCCGCGTTGACGAATGGCTCCGACTCGCGGTTCCCGTGATTTCTCGCGAGAGAGGGTGTTAGATAAATCCGCAACGCAGCTGTACGATCGGCCATTTCGTCGGCACAGACCATCAGCCGTAGAGGGCACCAGGGATACATTCTGTCTGCTGCTTAACCTGAAAGACTCACCAACAACACAACACCATGTCTGAGACCGCCATCTCTTTCGCCAAGGACTTCCTGGCTGGTGGCATTTCCGCTGCCATCTCAAAAACAGCCGTCGCGCCGATCGAGAGAGTGAAGCTTCTCCTTCAGGTAATACAAATCTTCCTACCGGAAGACTCGCTGCGTTAGCTGGCTAGCTCAGATAAAGCTAACTGTCCCTGGATTATGGCGTTAGTTCCTCCTGGCGGTCATCCTCACGCATATCCTGGCTTGTAGTTTCTACTCCACAAGTAGATGGTGATAGGGGAATCATGGATGTCCGTTAAGTTATGGGTATAAAGGCTTAAGGTCATCATATGCTCGAGAATGACCTACGCTAGCCTGGTTGCTAGTGCTAGCTTCCCACGTTAACCTTACTTAGCCGGCGTAGCTAACAAAGGACAAACGCCTGTAGAGATGTTGGGACATTTTGTACAAACACGCCGGAAGTCATTTTGTCATGCTATCATTTATTTAATTTCATAAGTAGTTTTATTGAGATGGCGTTTAATATATATTTTCGCTTTGAGTGATTAAGACGCAGGCCGGTTAGCTAACGCACGTAGAGAAGGCCGGTTCCGGCCTCATTCATTCTCACCCAGGTCAACCAGTTTTTCACCGTTTTTCGTCCAACTTGCTCAGTGACATTATTTCTTATTTTTCAAGGACCGTCCCCACCTGCTATATATCGCAATTGAAGCGAAAAAATAAATACAATTAGTTAATTTTAAACGATTCACATCTGGGTGAATTAAAGTTCATTCAACATTTAACTCCCAACATTCTGCTATTGAATTACTTGTGACCCTGAAACTTAACTGCAAGCCACAAAGTGCATTCCAAGGTCACTACAAGGGGGCATGTCTGTCGCCAGGTATTTGGCTTTCATGTGTTAATAAGTTGTCTCCTTCTTCACTTCAGGTCCAGCATGCCAGTAAGCAGATCACCGCTGACATGCAGTACAAGGGTATCATGGACTGTGTTACCCGTATCCCCAAGGAGCAGGGATTCCTTTCCTTCTGGAGAGGTAACCTTGCCAATGTCATCAGATATTTCCCTACCCAGGCCCTCAACTTCGCCTTCAAGGACAAGTACAAGAAGGTCTTCCTTGATGGCGTTGACAAGCGCACCCAGTTCTGGAGGTATTTCGCCGGTAACCTGGCCTCTGGTGGCGCAGCCGGAGCCACCTCTCTGTGTTTCGTGTACCCCCTCGACTTTGCCCGTACCCGTCTGGCAGCTGATGTGGGAAAGGCTGGAGCTGGGCGAGAGTTCAATGGCCTGGGCGACTGCCTGGCGAAGATCTTTAAGTCTGATGGTCTGAGAGGGTTGTACCAGGGCTTCAACGTGTCTGTGCAGGGTATCATCATCTACAGGGCTGCATACTTTGGCATCTACGACACCGCTAAGGGTATGTTGATTTTTGAACCAATCGTTATGTAAATCCAGTAAGAGTTGATCTACATGTGTTTGACCATATACCCTTTCCCCTCTGTTTACAGGTATGCTTCCAGATCCTAAGAACACCCACATATTGGTGAGCTGGATGATTGCACAGTCTGTGACAGCTGTTGCTGGCCTGACCTCATACCCCTTCGACACTGTCCGTAGACGTATGATGATGCAGTCTGGACGTAAAGGAGGTGAGTTCACAGCGAATTATTTGAAATCCAATAAAATGACAGGTGTTGCTGACCAGTGCTTCATTCAATATGCAGTTAAGACAAATGCACAGCAGTACTCTTCACACTTCATCTAACTTGCTTTCTTCTCTGCAGCTGACATCATGTACAGCGGGACCATTGACTGCTGGCGCAAGATCGCACGTGACGAGGGTGGTAAGGCTTTCTTCAAGGGAGCCTGGTCCAACGTTCTCAGAGGCATGGGTGGCGCCTTCGTGCTAGTGTTGTACGATGAGCTGAAGAAAGTCATGTGAATCTTCATGTTGTCGCATCACTGTTCAATTTGGCTAAATGTAATAACTTTCCATTTATATGGACTCAGCATTCTGCCTTATTTATGGGAACAAAAGTTTAGTGTCTCATCACTAGCCGTGGGCGATGGCTGTATGTTGTGCATCTTCTTATGATTTTAAACGTTCCACACCCTCTTTACAATGTCATTCCTGTAAAAACTGATACCTCTCCTGTCACTATGGTCCCAACTTGAATAAATTTATTCTGGGGAACAACTATACCATTGATGTCAACTGTCTCCATCCAATGTTGCAGCATGAGATGAGCGCCTGTAGGATATGTTGTGCATGAAGTAGATTACACCCAACTGCTATATTTACCCACACTTATCTCTTCCTGAGCCTTCTGGTTTGACCTGTAGTCACTCGTAGAGGAGATAACCTGACCATTGGCTGCTTTTGAAAATTGCTTGGCAGACCACTGAGATTTAAATGGAAGTCATTGGCATCTCTGTGACATTAGAGTATTTGGTTGTTTGTAGAACACCATTATCAGCAGCTCGAGATGAGGCTTAATTAATGCAGTTAAAACTCAATTTTCATGTAATGCAGGGGCGTTTTCTTTAAAGGCTTGTGCATCACATTGCATCAGATGATGCAAACTAATATTGCTTTTCACTCACTGAACATAATTTGATGGAAAAACAGTTGGGTTGGAAATGTGAGAATGTAGCTGACGAAATGAAGAAAAAACCCCAATAAATCTAGGTTCACTAAGCTTAACTGTATGAAGTGTGTTTTTCCGAGAAAGAAGATGAGCATGTTTTTCTAAATCTCTACGATAATGACACCACACACTTACAGGTCATTTTGTTTTTGTGACCAAGAAGAATGAGTTTGAATAAAACATGCACATTTGAGAAGCTGTAATGAGCACCTTTTAATATATTGAGAGAATAACTGGTATTTGATCCTTCTAAATGTAATATTGTGTAAATTGCCAATGGATATTGGATGCAATCAAATTTGTCTCCTTAGCTGCAATGTCAAACGGGTAGAAACAAGTCCGGTTCTGAGGCGTGACACTGAGATCGTTTCATGGCACATACCTCTGACAGAAGCGGACGCCTGATATGTTACTTGATTGTTATCAGTTGTCATGGAGATAAACCGTGATTAAATTTCGTCTTATCAGACTGTGAGTAGCCAGAAGATGAAACGACTTGTCTTGAAAAGCTACAATCTCACACGAGTCGCCATGCGGTACTTGAATTTTTTAGTAATGACACATCACTACCGCACAGATGCGGAAGTATCATGGTCCACTCCTGTGATGCTGTAGCTTGACAGCAGGGGGCGCCTGTGGCAAACAAGTGCGAGTCAGGCGCACTTCCGGTACCTGCTGCGCGTGCTTGTGATTCACACTGAGGTATTATAAGGAAAAAGTGTAAAATGAGTACTGGACTATTATAAAGAGCTGCGCAACACATACTCAACAATATTTTATTATATCCAGACTCTGACAATGCAGTGAAGATCAATACATATAAATCTAAAAGTATATTGTAGTTTTCTGTCTTATTGCAGCATGATGTACTATTTCATATTGTATTAAAAAAGCACACTAACTCCTCATAATATAATCAAATATACATCAAAAAGTAAAGAGTGGCACAATAATAAATGAATAAACAAAGTCGGGTTATTAAAGTGGTCGTTAAGCAGCATATAAAACGAATGGATCCAAAATCATTAATATAACCCTCCCTGCATGTTTTAAATGGATTTATTAAAGCACTGGTGATTTGTGTGTCACACTCATTTTTCAAGGAGTGCACATTAGCCAGTGTTGTGTCCCGATTTATGATCAGGTACCGAGACTGTGATTAAGTTTATGTACAATGAAATATATGTATCCTTTTTTTTTATTCCTCTAAAAAAATACATATCATTTTGGTAATTAGGCTGCCACTGTATTTTTCATTTATGTTGACAGTGTGTTTTTATATAATCCATAAACTTCAGCGTTAAGAAAAATGAAACAGTCCACAGTGAAAATTATTAATAGGAGGATAAAACAATTCAAGCTGAGGCGAAGCAGCCATTTTCCCTAAAAAAAAAAAACAAGCCTTCAGAAAATACTTATAAATTATCGTGGCAAATAAATCTTTTAAACCATTATTTCATCACAGTCTTAGAGTGTAAACAGCAGCTCCTTAATCCTCGATTCCTGAAAGTGTTTATCAGCTGACAGCCTAAACAAAAAACAAACTTTATCACAATTTATTAGTAAAATCAAATTCAAAATATACATCAGCAAGCCTTGTTAAAACTGAACATTGAATAGTAATTTAATTGTAATAATGGATAGAAATCAATCTGATTTAAATCGCTGTATGTGTAATAAAATTAATAACTTTATATCATTTAATTGTGATAATGGTGATTGTTATTTTTTCATGTGCAGGCGTCGGAAACAGTTTACTTCTCATCAGCTGCTTAATCTCATACATAACACTTTTAATCAGTAAAAGCTCAAATTGATTACGCTCCAGTCGTTCTTATTACTCCTACATTAAGTTGATCAGAGACCAAACGCTCTCAGACCTGATCTCCTTATTCAAACATGGAGACCAAAACCTGGTCTTAATGACCTCATTTCTGAGGTTAAGATTTGAATTGTGGTTTGACATTAGCTGGTTCAAGTTCTTTGTTGAGGCCGTCCAAATGAATGTAAGTCGAATAGCTGCACAAACCTGTGTGTTTTGTATTTATTTTTGGAACCCTTGTCACACACTGATCGAGGGTGACGCTCATTTTGACTCATTTACGATGATAATGCAGTTGTGTCCAGTATGGGTTCTCTCTGCCCTGTGCATTCTGGGTGATGTTCAGGGGTCTCGTTACAAACCACAACACATTTTATATCAGATTAGATATACCAATAATATTTATGGGGTTGGAGGGTTATGGTTAACCCTTTAAGGTACTACTCAACCATTTGGTCGACCACACTTTAAGTCACTATATCTCATTGAAAAATGCATCAAGCTGAACTCACTAACACTAAATCAATGTGACTTGTTCTGAATGTTGTACTTTATGAATTATGCAAACCAGGTTTATTATGAACAGACGTCTCAACCGTTTGGTAGAGGCCTGTATCTGAAATACTGTAGGGTCTAATTAAAAAAAATATATATATATATATATATATATATATATATATATATATTATGCAAAGAAATAATTTTTCCTTTGCTTTTTTCTTGGTGCGTACCTTAAAGGCGTACCTCTCATATCAGATTGAAGTTTTGAATGTGATTTGATGAAGAGCAGAAAAATAAAGCAGCAACAAGACTTTCTGTGAAGTACAGGAAAGTACTAGTTTTTATTCCTTCATAATCAAACTTCACAAACAGCTTGAACTTGTACAATACCTCAGAGAGTGAAAATTACAAAAAAAGTGCTGGTAACATTTACAAAAATCATCCTTACTTAGCAACAATCAGTTTATTCTTCCACACTTTTTTTTAGTCTTTTGTATTAAGGCTTAATACTTCTGTATAAAGTATATGCAAGATAAGTCTTCACAGTTTTTCGAAAAAAGTCACAATATTATGTAACATAATGAAGCTTTTACGGCTATTTTCTTTATAATAACAAATACACATCACTGGTAAATATATGTGAAATACAGGGCTTATTGTAAAATGGCAAGTAATGATACTGTTTGCTGAGATAAATTGATTCCACACACTGTTATAGGAAACATACCATTGCTATAACTGAAGGAGGAAAAGAAAATGATAAGCATAAACACTTGGGAGATCGCCTCCAAACTTTGGCACATCCCATGAAACAATTTTCACAAAATATGAAGTTTATTTCTGAAATCATATATATGGAAGAATAGTTGAACTGGCATAAAGTGAAAACATGCTGTGTAGTAAGGTGCTAAATCAATGATATTACGTTGCCAGCCTCTTTTTTTTTCCCCCACCCCACATGGACTGACATGAATAAGGTGCATTTGTAAGACTCAAAGCATGTAGGCTTTTTTTCAGATGTCAACAAATATGTAATAAATACAAATTAAAAAAAAAAAAAAACTTAATAAATTTTGACCAATAGTCTTGAGGCGACCTCTTCTACTCATGCATTCCCATGGATTAGAGAAATGATTATCTCGACTGCAATTGTGTGACTCTAACTGTGGTATGTGAAAGTAAAAGCTGTATTGTATTCTTGGTATGTTATATGATTTTTTTTTTTTTTTTTCCTATTTTTTATGTATTTATTTATTTTTTGAAACTGTTGAAGTTGTGACAAACTTGATGAGTAAGGAGATGGACTAGAAAACTGAATAATGCGGGAAAACTAAGCGAAGATATATTCACAAGATCCTCTAAGCTGCACTGGTTTACAGGTCAACAGATGAGAGCTCTAGCCCTAGACTTACCAATTTCACCCTCATGCATACTGTACGGTTAAAGTGACGCAACAAGCTTGCTTAAATAGTCTACATCACAAAAGCAATTTGGTTTTAGTGCAAACACAATTGGCTGGCTTCAGCTTCTCAATAATAACAAGCTCACCAAGGAGATTACAAGAAGGCACATACTTATGCTTCCTCTAACACGAAACATATCGAGACAAACCGCAACATCTTTCAACAACACCACAAAGCGGTGAAAACAGGAAAGCCACTACATCCAGATAAAATGGCGACGTTTGTGAATTATTGAGAAATGGATAGTTATCGTTAACATAATAACGACAATGCTGTGAATTGAAAAAGGATGATACAATTTGGTGGACAAAGGTTTTCTATATGTGTTGCCAATGATGCTAGGACTGACAAAAGGTGCATTTTTTTTTACTATGTTCACTTTAAAGCATTTTTTGTGACATCTCAGATGAAAAGCACTTTTTTTTTGTTTTTTAAGGGAAAGGCGAAAGGTGGACGATAGCTGCGTGAATCTTTTGGTATATGTGTTTATCTTTGAATGTGTGTTCTGCCTGTGTGATGAAGACAATTGACTCATGGGGAATGATTCCTTCCCTCTACCGTCCCATTCCTTACTTCAGATCTGTAAGCGCTGCTGCCTGATTTGTCCAAAACAATCACAGGAGGAAACAATAGTTTTAATGCCCCTCAAATCTGGACACCAATACTCAGGATACTGCTGAGTGAAAAACAACAACAAAAGAACTGCCACGAGCAAGCAACAAATACGTGTCGTGTACATTTTAACAGGTGACCAATTCTGTACCTTAAAAAATTAAATATCACAATTTACTCAGCATTCCCACTGTGGGCAGACAAAAATCAGATACTATGGTTGAAAAATGTGTTGAGTGAATTATATTGCTTTAGATATAAGAAGACCAAATAAGTCTAGTGCAAATCTCTTTTCTGGTTTGAGAAGTGGTGGTTGGTGTAAATGAGTCATATCTGATCTACCATAGTAAGCACATACAGGTGAACGTGAGGACTGGAAAAGTCATTCCTTACTATTGTTTTTTCTCTGAACATTTAAGAGGGCGCTCTCCCTTCTTCAGAAACAAAAAGAAAAGTCGTTCAAAGACTTGCAACAATTTGGAAGTAGAACCCCAATAAATATTTTCAAATATATGTAAACCATCACACAATCAGTACAATTATCTAGGAAATGTCTTAACTTCTTACAACTAAATGACTCCTGTTTTACATTGGGTGGGGGGGCATGGGTCAGGGGGCGGGGGGGGGGGGGGGGGCATTTTAATCACCCGTCCCTGTACAGCTGGGAGGATGTGCTTTGTCTTACAGCTCAATATCTGTGCTAATGGGTGTTGTCTGTGCAGTTTATGTCTGTCAAATACATCTCTCCACTTGGAAAAGTTGGGAAAACTTGCTCCAGTCCAGTGTTTGACAAATCATATTATAAAAACGTTCTTGCACATACATAAAAAAAAAAAAAAAAAAAAAAAAAATCCCCTATTTCAAAACAGCAGTCAATACATTTCAAACAAGCTTGTTTCATAACAACAACAACAATAATCATCATCATAATAATAATAATAATAAAATACAAACCAACTTGGCGCATAAATGATCGAAAACAAACTGAAAACACATTACTGCAGCATATATTTCAGGGTTGCTTAGTTGTGATGTTAACTACCTTTACTACAACAGCTCCACTTCTGCCAAGTTCAAAACTAAATAGAAGTATTTTTTTAAGGGAAATAATAAAATATCAGGCTAATGTAGGCCCCCCAAAAAAGCCTCACAAAAATATACACATATTTATAAACACATCTCATAGTTCAACTCAAGTGCATGTTTACAAAAGCATCTACATACTAGATATGGCAGCAAAAAGCCTGAAAACCAGATGAGAAAAATAGAAATAAAATAAAAAAAATTTAGGGCTTGTGTAAATTCTGATTTGAAATGTCAATATTTGAGCAATTCTGTCTTTGTCCTCGGTGTAAAATATCACCTCGCCTGAATGACAGTGATCAAATTTCCTATTTTAAACGCAGACTGTGAAAAATATACAGCAGATGCACCTGTAGAAGCAATACAATATTTGTCAAATATTTGCCGAATTCCGCTTACAGATGATGTGTTGTTATTATTACAAAAATAGAGCATCAGTTTAATGTATATTTTTGAATCTGTATTACAGTTTGGTTTTGACTCATTTTCATCAAACATGTTTTTTTTTAATTCAGTGAACTAATATTGGAGGTTTGCGTGCACCTCAGCCAGATTTGCCTTGAATTGTTGAGACTGGAAATCATGTATTATTATGATTATGATTATGATTCTCTTTCCTTTTTTTGGCTTAATAAACAACCTACAAAAATGTGCAAACTTAACATCTTGGTCCATCTCAAGTATAAATGGCTAAATATAATCTAAAGTCACAATGTCAGATTAGTATTTTAGGGACAGCCTTAAAATATTAAACAGTGCCAATATTTGAAGAAAACAGAACAAGAACAAAAAAAGTTAGTCATAATCCGATGTGACAGGGAACGTTGTCTCCACTCGTTTTTGTATATGTGTGTATAAAAATGAATAATATGATGATTATTGTTGTGTTTCTTTTGTCTGTGGATGGAACGATGCAACGTTTACAACTGTGATTGACATTGTCATCACAGCCATTGTGTCCGATTCAATTCTTGTTGTTTCGGAGAAAAAAAAAAATCTATTTTGGTCTACAATAGGCAAATGAATACACACCACAAAACTATTCACAACCGATCAATCGACGATGCATTTTCACACGCACGCTGCCACGACGAGAGAAACAAAGAAAAGAACCACAAACATGACTGTAGCAATCAAGCCCCGATCGTAGTAACCCCACACACATAGAAAAGAAATGTTCGTTTCTCTATAAAAATTAAATGAATCTTAACCCTTCTTTGGTTTGTCAAAACAAACATTGTCTGCACAGTATGTGTTCATTCATTTTTTTGTTTTCTTAATTTGAGTACTAATGATAAGCATGGCCCCCTGTTTTTACAGCGGTGTGTGGTAACGTGTTTTCATGACGCGCTGGCTCAGAACAGTGACTAACATCATCTGTGCTGTTTTTGTGTCTCTGCGTGATTAAAGAGAGACCGACACAGAAAATCAGTGGTCGCGTATTCTATAGTGCATGTTGTGTTTAGGACCAGTCCACACAAACTGGGCTCCAAGCTTATTTGGGTATGTGATTGAGATGAGATTAAACATATTACATTTTTCAGGGATTGGAAATTTAATGACTAAATAATTCAATCTCCAACAGATGTTTAAAATGACTGGGAATATAATTTTCTTTTTGTGAATATTCGGTTATTTATGTTTGGAAGATGAATGCCAGACTAGGAGTTGGAATGTTCTGGACTTGAACAGGAATGCACATTTTTATATTTGCTGCTGCACATTTTTAAATGTCCTCAAGCTAATAATAATAATAAAAAGACTACAGCAACAGGGACACACAGAGGGACTCAATATTTAGTGGGGGAAAAAAAGAAGGATACTGAACCATTGTTACTGAGACGATCAAAATATAGTTCTGTTAAAAATCCAAAGTATTCCCCAACAGGAAGAAAACTGCGTAGTCGGGACTGCATGCTTCATTTGTACTGAGAGCTGGGAGTTACCTGATGACGGTGTTTCACTGAAAACCTCATTAGAGTAGTGTAATCACTGCATGTTCGGAGAAAGCAACATAGTGAATATCATCTGGATGTTGTTATAGCTTAGTTTAGCTGAGTCATAGTTTAAAATCTGAACAGCTGCTTCACTGCGCGCGTGTGTGTGTGAAGCTAAAATTTAAAACATTTCTGTGTCAAAAAAAAAATCTGAAATAAGATGCTGTTTGTGTGTCATAGTTGGATGACAGGGACTAGCTGTATCACATTGCCTACATTATTAATGCTCCATGTTAACGTCAAAGGTCTATGAATCTGAGTGGTCAAAATTGTATCCGTTAATCATAGCTGTTTTCTCCTATTTATTTGAACACTAGGCTATTTCTTACGGAGGATTTAAAGATCCAAAATAAAGGCAATCATTTTCTTTTGTGTGATTTTTTTTTTTTTTTTTTTCAAAACTTCCTTTAAAAACTTGAAGACGTTTTTTTTTTTTTTTTTTTTTTTTCATTTTCTCTTCTCCTGCTTGGCTCAAATATCCAATTTAACAATAGTGATATAATTAAAAAAAAGTGGTCCTCTTTTTTTTCTTCTTCTAAATTTGGCACAGTAACTAGGCTGGAGAAGGTTACAGAGAAAAATGTGGTAATTAGTCCATAGGGGACAGAAAAATACGCCATCCCCAAAAATCTTTTTATCCAGCAGCCACTCAGCCCTGAAACCTGATTTATGGTTTTCTCATCTACAGTTTTTGCTTTTAGTTTTGTTTTCACCACCTAAAATACCTTTGAATTCTGTGTGTGTGTGTGTGTGTGTGTGTGCGTGTTTATCTGTAGCCAGGACTTTTAATTTGCAATCTCATTTTTGCCTCCAAGTAGTTGTTATAAAATCTACTCTAACGTTTAATGACCAGTCTCTTTTTTTCCCCGTTGCTTTGCCCTTTACAATTTCAAGCTGTACTTAAACAACAAGGCTGTCAGATAAAACTTTAACAATCATTGTGGAGAAGCCGGGCAGTGGCCTGTCATCGAGGTCAAAGGTCACATAGTGTACTTTGAAACTTCTGCCAATCTATAGATTTGATTATTCACAATACAAATCTAAAATATGCAAAGATTCAATGTGTGATTTTGACTTAGTTATGGCAGGTCAAAGTTAACTGCACCCCTTTCAGTTGATGTGTGGCGCCCTCTGCTGTTCATAAAGTGCCACTGCCCTTTCCCCAAAAACATACAGTACAGTACAATATATGGCTTGTTTGCAAATGGCAAAAACTGAAATTAAAACTCCCCAATATCAATCAGAGCAACGGGGGCAAAAAAAATGGCCATTTAAATTTCAGACGTAATATTAATGATGAATTATGATATAATCCTCATAAATGTATATTTTTATTTTACATCTTTGAATCCTCCAAAACTGCATAAATGTAAGGTCAAAAAATAAAGCTTGCAGATGTAGCCTTTACTGTATACGTATAGAACATTTCAGGTATGTTAAAGGGTTCTGTTAGGATGCACTCACAATCACCAGGTTTTGAGCAGAAATAGTATAAATAGTATATTTTAATAGACCATTGTGTATATACTGTATCTGTGCAATGTAGGAGAGAAAAACTATGAATATTCTGTATAGTTGCTGTATGTATTGATAGGCACTTGATAGGCATATTCCCTAGATCCCATACTCTCGCTGCAATCATGTCTGTATCAAACTATCTGAAAAAATGCATTTATTATCTGTGTGGAGATGCTGATATTTAAATATATATATATGTATATATGTATAGTATATTTGTAAGACTATTTCATTCGTATGTGTTCTGTTGACGGACAAAAAAAAAAAGAGAGAAGAAAATGCAGTTTAAGTATTATCTGAACAAACGGTTTTTGTGTTTTCTGTTTTCTATTCCTAACGTGATTCATGCTTGAAAAACATGTGACTTAAAAATGTGTGGAGACAGACTGAAAGACGAACACGGAGAGAGACACATGCTTATCAGAATAAAAAATGAACCTGTTCTTCACTCAACATAAGCCCACCATTACTATTTTCCGTTTCCTTGTTTTCATCTCGACGCAAAGAATATATTTATATGTATATATGCATATATAGTACACTGTGAAACATTACTGAATAACTGACTAACCTTTATCCAGTCCTGTGAAGCTATGCATGTATAAACAACACCACTATGATCACCAGAAAAAAGCAGGAAGAAGTCTGAAATAAAGAAGAATAACAATGAATTAAACATACTGCAAGAAGGACAACAATGTACTGTAGACCGTATGTCTCTACACTAAGATAAACAAAACATGAACAGTAATATATTTGAAACACAGTACAAACAGTTGCAGGCTCAAGGCTATTCTCTAAGTTTCAACATGTTTTGTTCTGGAAAAATGCGTACACTCTGCAAACATAAAGTCTAGGCTTTATTTATGTATTTTTCTTTTTTTAAACAAAAACTAACTACTAGAAGAAGCACGGTTGAGATAAGGACTTATTTTTTGGATACTGTTGCAACTCTTCAACAATTTTTAACCGATTTTTTTTTTTTTTTTTTCACCACTGAGAAAAGAGAATTAAGCACCATCACGAGTAGCTGAAGCATAATAAGGAATATATAACTATGGACAGTGACGAGCATGTGATGCTAATGACTTATGACACACCGGTACTTCCCCCTCTGAGCCTGCTCTGCTATCAAACACCTTATGATACAAGACGTCAACTGACGATGGGACACGTTAAAAGCCCTCATCCAGATGATGTTGAGACTGGCTACTTTTGTTTGTCCGAAACACAAAAAAGGGGGGGAAAGGATAGTAAAACAACTGATTGTGTACTTCTGAAATTACAAACCCCAAAACAAACCAACAACAAAAAAATAAACCCAACATCGAGCTACTTTACCTACTATTTAGACCAAAGATACCACAAAGCTGGTTGTACTCATCTAGCTACAGTCAATAGTGCATTTGATATATGTGTTTACACAAAATATGTAAAATTTCGGTGTCATGAAGGAATGCTAGGTTACTGAATACATACAGTTACACTGAATCGATCGAACTAATGTCTCTGCCTTTGCTTTTAAAGAAGTGATGATGTTTGTTTGGCAGTGTTTAACTTGGTACTGAACAGACGACAAACACCAACATCATGAGCTGTGTGCCATACATGTGGCAATACTGTTGGAGAGAGATGTTGGCAGTTGCTTACATATTCTATTTAGTGCATTGTCTGTTAAGGCATGAGATTACCCTCCACGTGCTGTGTAGAGACAAATATAGCACTAGCATGCAGCAATATTGCCATCCTGGCAACGACAGCTACAAACAGGAACCATACAGTTTAGGCTTATATGCACACCATACCCACACACAGGCCCAATCAAATGTCAAATAATGTGCTACTTTTACTGAGGACTGTTTAGCGTGTTTCTCATTTGTAGCCTTTTTTGAAAAGGAGAAATCAGAATCCTCCAGCTGAATCGCCTCACCTCACATCGACTACACATCTGAAACCGAGTCAGCTCTCATCAAATCTCACAACAAACGTTGCAGTTTGCAGCCAGATTAGACCGGCAAAGGGTTTGGAGAGCTGCGTCTCATATAGTACCTGTGCTGCATATTGCGAAGGAAGCCCTACAGTTCAGATATCCCACTTATCAACAGTTTGATTAGGCTATATACCACACACAGACACTCACAGACACACACACACAAACACTAAGGAAGGGACACAACTGTGCACAAGTGACAGACACATATCAAAGAAGCTGCATTCCATCCCCTCTGCACCTTTTAACCCACAGAAAGTTGTTCTAGGACACACACATCATTTATGTTACACACACACACACACACACACACATCATAAATGTATTATAATATATATATATATATAGCCACTGAGAATATAGTGACTATTATTAACTCCGCCAACGGAGTTGGGTGGGAGCTGTGTTTATTATTACTGCTGTTTTACTGTTAAATGTTGTTTGGCTTGGATGTTCCCACAGGAAAATTTTGCTCTGTTTGTCTAAAGAAATGCAACCGAAGAAACTTTCAGGGGACTGGCTCCCCCCCCCGAAAAAAATCAACAAAAAATTTAAAACATAGACGATCACACATAACGGTACAGATTTAAATGAAAATAAATGCTTGCATTAACACGGCACAAGCATATTTAACTGTAGGTAACCGCAAGCAATAACAAAAGCCAAGAACCACTGAATTACTTAATGAATTAATTGAAACAAAGCTATTCTACTACGTGTGAACTCTACAACCAAATGTTAGATTAAAAAAATCTTTTCTAAAACTATAATATCTCTGTTAACAGTAGTGCACTTATTGGTTTAAGCAGTGCAACATATATGCAAGAAAATAATGCAGTCCACTTATCAAGATTTTAAAAAAATGTTGTTGTTTTTTTTTTTCCATTGAAATTGAATAAAAGAAAATCATAGAAGTTCATTTCAGGAAAAAAATGATTAAATATTAAGCACAGGCATTTTAAGAAAATGTGCAAAGTAGCACTTTTTTTTTTGTTTAACCTACAGCATGTGGTCTTTTTAAGACCTGCTGTATGCAGTTAGTTATTCTTTTAACAACACAACTACGAAAGTGTTTGCTCACATAAACTAGCAAATCCTTCGGATTGCAGTTGCAGGCAGTTGAGTGTGTGTGAGAGAGAAAGAGAGAGTGTCCTAATTTGGATAAAAAAAAAAAGCAAAGCAAAAGAAATATCAAATATTAGAAATGAGCCTTAAGTGATGTGATGCATGGATGACAACTTGTGCACACTAGCTTTCCAAATCTCGTCTGTACATGCTGTGTCTAATTTTTGAGAAAAATTCAGGAATGTATACTATCGCATAGAAAATCCATCTGCAACTTGCGGTATATCACCAAACAGCACTGTATCAATCAATGGAGCTACTTGTGTTGCTTTGATACTGTATATCCTTTCATAACATTGCGCTGCCATTTGAGCCTTCAGGGAGAGGCGACACATAATGACTAATGCATTTGCATGTCACTCCCAACTGCTGAAATAGCCTTGCAACTGTAAGGAACAGTGTACAAAGGGGCTTTTATTTCTGATTCAAATTTGATTTAAATTAAATTCTCCCCCTTTTAACACTTTTCCAATCAATAAATTGCCTCACCCACCCCCACCCCGGTATACTAATTTGATTATCAAATGAAACCCATGTGGGCTTCTCAGTGACAACAAGAATATAAGTGATAAATCCTCTTTTTGATCGACTTCCCCTAACAGTCAGGTGCAAGTTGAGGAGCAGCAATTATGAAGGAGAGAGTTTAGTCGCATATTCCAGGCTGCCATAACTGCGAATGGAAAAGGCTAAATGAAAAACCATCAGCAAAAGAAGAAAGATTTCTTCTTCTTTTTTCTCGTATGTTTTGAAATGGAAGAGGTCTACTATAGCCTTAACAGTCTTTTAAGATATTAGTGGCAGTGTATGCAAATGAGTTAAACTCCGAACTTCAGAAAAACAGGAAACGTATTTTTGCTCAAATACTGTCTCGTCAACACACCTTAATTTAGTAAACCATCAAAATGCATGGACAATTACAAAACATATGAGAAATATTTATCTCAGTCACCATGGACAGGAAGTTACATTTCAATAAAATGATTGAAATTGGTACCTTGACAACAGCTGCATTATAATCCCTTAATATCATAGGAATAAATAAAACCCAGTGTCAAATGAACTATTCTCATTTTTTTTTTTACATAAGAAGGCAATCTTGTGACCATCAGTATTCTTAGAGGGAATATTTAGCCCAACCCCAGATGATATTTTTTTTTTGTTATTGTTGTTGTAAATTATACCACAGTAAGCTTGGACATCTTTAGGTTCCAAACTGGTCAGCATGGTTTTATAAGTGCCATGATTTAGGTTTCATGGCAATGCACACACAAACACACACATACACATACACACACACACACACACACACACACACACACACACACACACGCACACACACGCACACACACGCACACACACACACACACACACACACACGCATGCACACGCAGACAGATACATGGGAATACACAAACGCTCCGACATAAATGCACATGTATATGCACTCAGACGTGTCTACACTACAGGTGTGTTTGTGTGTATGTGTTTCTTTCGTAGGCCTTTCGGTAGTGTTCAACACATAAATCAGTATTTTTAGGAAAGCATACATTTAGAGGCCTGTAGTTAGGATCCATCCAGTAGATCAATATCAAACTACTAAGCCTTAAGGCCACCATCTTTTTTTTTCTTTTAGAATAACAGAAAGAAAAAGAAAAAAATCATTTTTTTTTTTTTGGGAAACTTAATGTGCCAGTGTCTATACTCATTACTCTTCATACTTCAAAATAAGAAAAGGAAAATCTAGTGCCATTTTGTTTGTCATTCTTTTTGAAAGAAGTTTATCTATTTGTACTTATCCATCGGAGACATGCATTCGCATGTGGTCATTGAAGTGCTCCATTTGGTCGAACTTGGCAGGGCAGACGGAGCACACGTAGGTGGTCCCTTCTTGGCAGCTCGCTTCTGCAGCTACACCCACTCCCGTTCCAACCCCAGCCCCTACTCCAGCACCTCCACTCACTGGCATGGCGAGTGCCACCACTCCAGCCCCAGGCTCTGGGACAGCCATGGGCATGGGAATGGAGACGGGGCCAGGGGTGGTTGCGCTCCCCGACAGCCCCGTGATGGCGCTGCCTGTGCTGTGCAGGGCCATGTGCCTCTCCAGCAGGGTCTTGTGTGAGAACTTCTTCTTGCAGATGTAGCATTCATAGGATTTCTCTCCACGGTGCAGCCGCATGTGGACATTGAGAGAGCTCTTCTGGGTGAAACGCTTGTTGCAGATGCTGCACTGGTAGGCCCGCACCCCCGTGTGTGTCACCATGTGTTTGATTAAGTAATCCTTCAGGGAGAATGAGCGCCAGCAGATGCTGCACTGATGAGGCTTCTCACCTGGATTTACATGCAAAAAAAAAAAAGAAGAGAAAAGAAAAGAAAAGAAAGAATTAAATGAAGGGGATTTGTTTGAGGATTGGTCTCATAAATGTCATTGAAAAGAATCCATAAAATCCATTAACATTCATAAGAATTTTTGAAAAGCATTTATGAACATTTAAAAGATAGAAGCCTCGTAGTATAACATGTTTTTTTCCACACAATATTACTGAATGGATTTCCAAAAAATGTGTCATATTCACCACCATTCATGTGAAAATCTTTGTGCTGAATCCCACTCCTCTCACTTTACTCTTTACACGTTACATGTTCTGCCTCTACGCTGATTTAACTGCATCTATTTATCGTGTCAATGTAACCGTCACCTTGATTAAGGACGTTCACTGCAATATTAAAAGCTGTGGTCATTTCTGATAGGAGAGCCTGTGACCACTGTGAATGCAGCTTAACACACACACACACACAATAGTGTTACTTTTTCTCGTGATTGGGAATGAAATAATTTATGCGCCTATTTGGTATGTTTGTGAATTTGCAAAGCTTTAGTCTCATTTTATACATAATTGTCTCTACTGACACTATGGGTTGCAAAATATAGCATTGACATACTAACAATTATGTAAAAAAAAAAAGACAAGTAGAGGAAGAGATATATGTGTATCTGTATATCTGAACTGCAGCAAACTGAGTGAATGAATGCGCAGTGACCTGCTTTGATTGAAAGAAAATGTACACTCTCACTTCAGCTTTAGTCTTTGTTGCTTGATGTGCTCTGTGGGAATTGTCTCTTTTTCATAATTGATTTTCTTTTTCAAGTTTTTAGTTATTTTATTGTTTTTGTCTATAAAATATCAAATGAGTAAAGACAAAATATGATTATCAAAACATCACCCAATTGACTGTTTTGTTTTATTATTATTAATGATTTTTGGGTTTGGCAATCTGATGGCATGGCATACTGATATGTTTTTTTTGCGTATATACAAAAACACATACAGGTCAATCTGATCTAGTCCGTGGATTTGATCAATCAGTGACGTTCCCTTTCAATGTGTCATCATTTTGCTACAAACAATCGAGGAGAATAAAACTGACAGTTTGGTTCTACATGGCTTTTTTTTTTATAAGCGGTGTTCAGTCCGAGCAAATTCATTTTAATGAATAATAATAATGGCTATTTCAGTCTGAACTTTTTCTGAGATCATCTAATTTGTTCTTTTTGTGATGATTATTTATTCAGTTTATGATTAATAAGGCTCTCAGACCTGGGTGAAAGCAGTGTAATGATGAGCTGAATGAGCTAACTACTGACCAATAAGTCAAATGATAGATAATAGTAAACTGTGACCTAAAATGTGGATTTTGAGCTTGTGTGGGGTTTTATTTTTTTTGAGCAAAAGCAATGCAATCTACATTATTCAATACAATATTCTATATTCACTAATCTATATTAACACCAATTTTCACCAGCAGAAAAGGAAAGACAGGCAATGAGTGAAAAGTTAAGGTATCTTAAGGTGTGGCTGTATAAGGTACTGATACACGTGTGCCCCAGCACGCCGCCATCGCTGTGAACTAGCTTCAGGCACAGACGCTCACGCTCAGTGAAAACATGGCAGCCAACGTAGACACTGAAAACCAGATTATAATCAAAAGCTCACTTAAGTGAATCCACACCTTCTTAAGTCTATATCATATGTTACATGAATATGTTTGCTGCTCCGTGTTGTTGTTAGACAACCTTTCCTGGTTGGAAACCCCCCTGAACCGTAGCCCGTAGAAAAAAAATCTGCACTTTTTTTAAATTATTTTGCATGCAGGAATGTAAAACCTGCTGCTCTATGTGTAAGTTTGTTAAGTTAGTGTCACTTCGATAAATTCAAACACTTCAAACACCAAACTCACAAAATAATAGACGGCAGCAGCAGTGGATCAACACCTTCTCTGTGCCGCGATGTAAAATCACTGATTTTCTCAATGGAATTTGGTGCGGGGAGCGAGAGGTTTACAAAAAAAGTGTATCCTATGGAGCAGTAAAATGGTTGAACATATTCTTAAAATACTGTAGTCTTAAGCAGGCATGGATTTTGTTGGGTGAGCCTTTTGTAAACTGGCAAAACATTTTCTTTTCCTTGTGCTGGCAGCCATTTCTTCAGTGAGGGCGAGTGTCTGTGTCCGAGGCTGGTTGTATTACCAACAAACAACACTAGAATTAAACAAAGCTTAACTTTAATAAAATATATGAGATATTTTGACTTACCGGTATGAACAAACATGTGTTTGACGTAGTTCTGTTTTGCAGTAAAGGTTTTACTGCAGAGAGTGCATTCATAGGGCTTCTTTTCCCCCGGACCAATTCCTACTCCAGCCTGTTGCTGTTGACCTGGGCCTTGCTGTACCGACATTTGGTTTGGGAATGATGGCAATGCAGGAGGCGGCACTGGCACAAACTGTTGCTGCGGGCCAGAAAGGTAACGGAAATGTGGGTCTCTAGGCTGCGGTGTAGGAAAGAGGGTGGGAAGGAAGGTGCTTCCTAGCGGTTGGGGATTGCTGGTAATCTGCATCCTCAGATTGCTGGTGTGTGATTCTGGCTGCATGTAGTGCGTGGCACTTGGCAGGGGCTGGGACTTGACTGAGTTGGACAGTATCATGCTACCGTCACTAGTGCTGTGGGATGTTTCCCCGTCCTCTATTTCTTGCACTTGCTCTGGGGACGAGTCGTTGACCTCTATCTGTACTGGAGCTCCTTCACCTTGCTGTCCTTCACCACTCCCATCTCGGCTAAAGCTGTGCAGGTACGTCTGCTGCTCCATAGCGTCTGGCTCAGTACTGATGGAGGAGCTCACTCCTGAGTCAGAACTTTCAACTTTGGATTCACCCGCGACTCCCTCAGTATGGTCAGTGTCGTCTTGGCAGTCCCCCAAATTATCATAGCAGGTGTACTCGTCTTCAGCCTCCTGCTTTATTTCCATCCCTACTGCTTGTATGCGTACCGGCCGGGTTTGCTTGCGGCAGTGAGTGGACTCTGCTGTGGGGTTGAAGCGATCTTGTGGAGACTTGATGCGGTTTATCCAGGGCGGATCTTGAGACTGCTGGTCCTTCTGAGGGCTGAGAGATGGAACGTAGTTTGCTAACTGAGGGTTAATATAAAGAGGGCGCTCGCGGGTGCCGTTCTGCGCAGGGTAGGTGTACAGTGATGTGTATGCACGATCCATGATTTGCTGTGGTGTTGCTTGCATATAACCTGACTCTGCGTCACTGCTGGGCCCAGAGGTGCCAGACTCTGGTGTGCCACGGGGTGTTTCATGACTAGAGTCTCCTGTTATAACAGGAAAACCTCCTGGCCCAGGCAGGCCCACATTCTGGGACACGATACGGGTGCACTCATCAATAACGGTCTTGATCTGAAGGATGCTGGCAGCAGTAAGGATCTGCAGGGCTTCTGATTGAGATACCCGTAGAATCCCACTGTACATAAAGTCAATCAGCTTTTGGATGGATTGCACTGAGACCACAGACGGGATCTCAATGTCGCTGTAGCCCAAGAGCAGCTTGTCCTGAAAGAAGGGGCTTCCAGCAGCCAGCACGCACCGGTGAGCTCGCAGCATACTTCCATGGATCCGAACAGTCACGTCACAGAAGTGCCCACGGTTGCGCTGCTCATTGAGGGTCTCGAGTACAGAATTGCTGAAGTTGTGGAGATTGATGTTATGAATGCGCTCGGTCATCCCCTTGCAACTGATGTCACCTGCAAACAGGGAGAAACATGTATAATCACATTATTTAACAAGCTTAAATGCACAGTATACCCAGAATGTAGACTATTTCTGAACAAAAGCATATATCAAATTATATATATATATATATATATATCAAGTTAATTGATTTTTTATATATATTTAAAAAAGTGTAATGAAATAATTACATATAAATGATGCAGAATAATGATGAGAAAATTATTCACTAAAGAGAATCTCAGATAATCTCACCAAAAACCATTTTACAAACTCAAACACAATTATAATGACTATAATTAATTTAAATATAAGCCTATGATTAGTACTATTGGTGCATATTATGAACATAACATAACATAACAGAATCCCTTCACAAACTCACTCAATCGCTCACTGGGGGATTCCTAAAATGATCATTCAGATATGGAAATTTTAAATCACATGATACTCAGATGGGAAATAAATTTAGTATCCAAGCTAACTCTGAACATTCAACATTACCACGGTGAAAGACAATTAAGATGGTTCCCATTTAATTACTCACAGTTTGTCTTGTGGTGTGTGTGTGTTTCTGAAATTCCTCCAATCACCATTAGGTGGTGCACTGGGCTCAGAGGACAGCAGGCCTCTTTTGTTAGCCATGTGTTCACTGTGATGGTGCTTCCAAACTATCCTAGGAATACACTAAATGTGACCTGGCTGATCAGTGTGTGAGATAAGTTAAGAAGCTTTTGTTTGTCTAAATTCCATAACTTTTAGTATCGGAATTATGCAAAAGGTGGGCTTACATAATTGTTGTTAAATTCAATTTATTTTGCACATAAAATGCTCAAGAATAATTTAAGAACCGAATACGACCTTACTGAGAGATTATAACACAGCAGATTTTATGCGCTCCGGTTTAATATCAAACTGCTCTTGTATAACTATCGTACAGGGAAGGCACTCGCACATGTGGAGAAATTGAATGAACAGAAACAAATTTAACAGTGATACTATTATTCATCACAAATCGTTTTTTTATTCCAAATTTAGTCGAATTTGGATAAAATATCCTGCAGAAGTGTTGATAGCGTTAGCACAAAGCATAAATTATCATTTCAAACATTTAGTTATTTCCAACTAATTACAAACACAACGAGGGGGAAAAAAGGCGGGTAAAAAGTGAATCGGTCCAGTACTCACAGTCAGATGACGTTCTGTTAAGAAGATGCTTGTGTGGCTGGTGATGAAGTGCGGGTCAAGCTTCAGTTTGCTGGTGGAGATGGCTGATCAGAGGCCGGGTGCTATAGGCAAGGCTGTCAGTCCTCTCTGTCCAAATGCTGTGTTGTTCTGCCACAGTGTTTGGAGGGGGAGAGAAAAGACAAAGACAAATCTTAATGCCACATATGCCTCGTCGATATTGCCACTCCCTTAATGAACCAGGAACCACAGTAACAAGCATATCTGCCAGAGACACGCTGCAACAGATGTGTGAAGAGTTTTCAAAGCAAGAAGAATGGACGTTCCTGTGTGCACATGACCACCAATTAAATATCAAGGTTGAAAATAAGCCACCTCTTCTCTTAGTAGTTATCTGAGCTGCTGGGCAACAAAAACCACACCCATCCAGAGGAAAAAATTAACTCCATTCCTCACAAATCTACACAGATGAAATGTTTTAGAAAAGGTTTCAGACATGCTCACTACAAAGAGCGAGATTAAACAAGACAATGTCAAACACAGACACAAAGCGGATGTGAATACAGAGAAAGAAATATTGAACACACAAGGCATTCATTTAAAAACACAAGAAAGGCATTCAATGACATTAAGCATGTGATGAACTGATGATAAAAAAAAAAGCCTTACACAATTGCTCTTATACACACCCATTAGTATGCAAAAGTCTGACCTCAAAACAGAAAACAAAATTATGCAAATATGACCACATTATAGACACACACTCATGGTATCACTTAAGGTCAGATGCAGTGGAAAAAAAATGACAGAACCAATGTAACATGTCCTTTTCAAAAGTATGTCTTGCATTAGGCCCACGTTGGTCATACTGCTTTTGAATATTTCAAACAATAAGGCTTTGAAAGTCAACGGTAATAGCTCAGCATGTTGGCATGCCAATGTTTAGAAGTTCGAGGCACAAATGTGGACGAAAGCGAGTTAAAGTGAGTGCAGTGAAAATGTCAAGTCGCTGTCACTCTGGCGACAACGTGGGGCATGAAATGGCAGTAACTACAGTGCATTTCTGAATGACATGACTGTGATTAGGATTTGCCCAGACCTGCACATATTGGTGACACATTTTATTTATTTATTATTATATCCAACACACACACACTAAAAAAAATCTGATGGAAATTATGTGATTTTAAAGTGACCTCAACATTTTTTTTTTTTTGACAGCCTGTGGTAGAACTGATCATCTGCTGTGCCAAGGTAACAAAATACAAAACGAAGCCATGAATACGATACAAAAAAAAAAAAAAATAATCTAATGAGATTATGATTGAACTGCACTTTAGTAGAGAACAATCAGATTAACATGGCGAAACCCCAAGTCTAGATGTTAAAGTGTAAAGAAATGAAGTGAGAAAGCTGTGTACTCTGACTGCATTGTCTCTGCAGGCCTCAGTTTGAGAATTACTGTTGACAGCGAGACATGCGCTTGTGTTCTTGTCAGTGTAGAAATTTTATGATTAGATATAGACAAGTAATAGCATGTTTAGAAGCAGAGGGCGATCACTCAATACGGAAACAGATCCTTTTTTGGAACTAAATCACACGCGCACACACACACACAAACACTTGTTTGTTCTACCACTGAATTCAGGAAAGCTAAATGATTTCACATTCAAATCCTCAACGCCCCGATCGAAAACAGTCACCATAAATTAACACTTTTACGAAGCCTGAACTCTAAAAAGGTTGCCTAACTTATAAACTGCTCTCGGTTTAACCCTTGCCTTTATTGCAAAATTCCAGCCAAAGTAAATAACCTCCAACAGACACCACCATTTTAATACCTGCCCTGTATTATAACACACAAATATGCGCGAGTGTGCTTGAATACATTACATTAACAAATATTTGAGCCTTCTCTTTTGCCTGCAAGATGTAACTGTTCTTGGTGTTTTAATGGCAGTTGGAATCTGTAATGTAGCATTTATGTCTTCTTCTTCTTCGTCTTTTCTTCCCCTTGCCTCTAACTGTATTCTGATGCCTTTGGCCTTTATTGAGGTTACTGTTAGACAATGCAAACATGTATGTTCCCTCTCCGCCTTCCTTTGCCAATCCAGACATGTAAATCCACCTGCCTAAGGGGTAAAGTGAGGTGAATGCTGGCAACAAAGGAGCAGGCCAGGGGAAGCAGGCTTCAGTTGCCCAGACTGCCACTCACAACAGTGATTCCATTTTAGCCGTGACACAGTGGGTGAGCAGCAGCCAGTGCCTACCTGCAGTGAATTCTAATCAGCCCAGGGGTCTGTCTCCCTCCCTCCCTCCTGTACCCTGTCTTGGACTAAAGGGGCTGATGATCCTTCAAAATTAATTAGATCTTTGTAGGAGGCGGCCATTTTCTTTCACTTCACCAAGGCTCCACCAAAAACCAAAAATTTTACATGATACCCAATTCAGTTGTGTATTTTCCCCCCGCCTTCTCACATTGATCTCAGTCTCTGCCTACCTGTTTCCTGTTTCATCACATTTATACTCCCTCGCCCGTCTCCCCCCGTCCATCTGTCTGTCTCTCTGTCTGTGCCCCCCCCCTCCTCTCCCTCCCTATAAACCTTCCCCAAAACCCTCCGCCCCTTTTCCGACTGCCTCCATGCTCCCAGCTCTGTGTCTGCCTCTGTGGAGTTTGCTGTCAATAAATCCCCAGAGGTCAGTTTGTCTGCTGGAAATCAGACACAATGCTTCAGACTGCCAATGCAATGCATGCTCTGCTGCTGCCGCCACAACAAAGACTGAGGAGGGGCAGAGGGTGTGGGAGTGGAGGGGGGGCACACACACACACACACACACACACACACACACACACACACACACACACACACACACCAAAAAAAAATGAAGACGGAGAGATGGAGGTTGTAACTTCAACCAGCCAGACTCCAGGTTAATCAGCTGCCTGCATAAGGTGACTATAGCTTATGAAAGACGCTGCATCGCATTGGACATTAGTTAATCGGGGGGGCAGAGTGAGGTGGGGTGGGGGTAAAATGGTGAGGATGGGGGATGGGGTTGAGAACAGACATAAGAAGCATGCTTATGAAAGGAGCAGTACAATCCATGTGAATAATGTACATCTTGAATATGCAAATGCTGCTTACAGCACACACTTGGAACATATATTCAACGCCCGAGGTACATTTAAATTTGGAGATAAAAAGACCACAGGGCATTTATAAAAAAAAACTCCTGTCCGTGTGTGTGTGTGTGTGTGTGTGTGTGCGTATACAGCATTGTGATGAATCTGGTGCACATTTACACGTATCAAGAGTGTTTTGTGTTCCACCTAATTAATAGTAATTTATGTTTGAATTTGTTTGAAGCCACTACTGCTTAACAACCACTGTCCAACGTTATAATTATTAATTTCAATCATCCATTTAGCCCAAGTACATTAGCATATGAACTACTGGAAATCACGCTTTAATGGTATGGTTTGAATATGGGATCTAATGTAATTTAGGAGACAATGTGAATGTGTTGCGAGCACGCTGGGAAATTTTAATCAAGATACGAGGTGTTGATTGGAGGAGTGACAACTGGAGGTGTTTATGATAACAACACCTTACGTTCATTTCACTCCCGTGACAAAAAAAAAAAATTTACAGCTACAACTCGATGCAATCAATCAAACTTTCTGGCAAAAAAGAAATTAAACACAACATTCATTAAATCGCATGTGATTTTCTTTAAGGAAACGGAATACACCTACATCTAATTGTGCTGTTGCGCAATTATATTTGTTATTTTGATTGCTGTGTCTCATATTGCATTCGTCTATAGTGTTTAGCAGCAATTAACCAGTTAAGTAAATAATGCACACAGATCACACAGCAGCAGCAGCAGGAAAAGCTTCATCGTCTCATAATTTAATTGATTTGCCTTTATAGCAGTCACTGAACATCATCATCAAGCGCGCGTAGGCTGATGACAAGTTGAGCCAAGTTTTTCACACTTTTGTTTTCTTTTTCCTTTGACTTCATTTTCTCCCTTGACTGAAAATGTGTGTGTGTGTGTGTGTGTGTGTGTGTGTGTGTGTGTGTGTGTGTGTGGTGCAGTTTCAACACCACACCACCAATGTAATGCTTCTAAAAATGAGCCCAAATGTCTGCTGATACACTGTGACGTGTTCGAATTGCATTTGGAGCAAAGTGTTGTCGGAACAATCACCACATGAAATGTCTTCCTGAACTTTGAACTGAGTCTTAATTCATCAACTAAACAGGCGTAGCAGGACCATTCTTACACACCGGGGACATCATATAAACATATAACACTATTGTCTGCACAGCAGATTATTGCCTTAATATATCAATTTCAATATAAAGCAATTCAAATGTAACAGGATGTGCATCTTTAACATCAATTCCACAAGCAAATACGTGACAATGGACACTACAGTACCACTACTCAAGCACAGTGCTCATTTTCATTTTTTTGTGATATGCTACTCCAAACAAACATTCATTCATAAATGAGCCAATCAGAAAAGCTTCATACTGTATTTGATCAAAAAGAGCATTGAGGACAGCCACTGTTGGCTTGAGGCCCTTAAAAGACAGTATCCCACTTTGGACGAATGGAAAGGGCGCTTTCACGAATATCTTCGAGCTGGCAAATGCCTGTGCTTTTGTTAATGAGCATTTGACCAAAAAGAACCATCTGACTACTCATATGATCGTCTCCAAAACACCTCTAACCCCCGAAGCAGATAATGCTAAATTCAAGAGTTATCATTTAGGCACAAGTGTCCACAGAAACTGCCTCTCTACAGCTACTACACGTGTCAAGGACATTGCGCCTCTCCAAAAAACGACCTCACAGGCCATTAAGAGATCTTCATGTACCTACACAGATGCTCATGGGATTTCTCTGTCTCTGTAGCTTGTGTGTAAGGATAAAAGGGTGGCAAATACCAAACATATATATCTAGCGTTTGTTTTCCTCTATGCCTGGATGGTATACAAGTAAACCATAACCTGACAAGTGAACTTTGTAGTATAGACAGTGCCTACATTTTGGAGAGAAAACCAAGTGTCTCCAGACGTTCTGTTCTTCTTCACAGATAAACCAGAACAAAGATGCTTTGTTCCACGTGACGAGAAGATAGTGTGGGACCTTGGCTAATGAGCATGCAGTTCTTAGAGAACAGCACAACCCCTATTGGGTTACAGTAAGTGTATACAATATTTGTTACTAGAGAGACCACAGAGAATGAAGACACACATGCAGTGTCTCAGTGTGGAGTTCAGGATAAAAGAACAAAAGGTGCTCACATGAGCAATATATACGACTGACTTTAATATGATTAGAATAGGATTATAGTGTCTTAAAAAAGTGTATCATACATGAGGTTAAAAATAAAATATGTGATATGTGATACTTGAAAATATAATAATAAATTAGTTGTAATATTTTTCATAAACCTATCATCTCGGAGTGTCACTTCAGGACATTCTGGCGTTGCCAAGTGTGATGTGCACGTACTCCATTTTACACCCTATGTGAACGAGACTGTGAGCAGCCTCAGGAGTTCTGAACCATGTGTTTCTCCAGCAGCTGCACGCAGGTGCATGAGCCAGAGTCGAGGTGGTCCAGCAGCACAGATCTGAACTTTCACAGACACACAATGGCGCTTAAAGCAGTGCTGAGCAGCCCTGAACTTTGTTATGTTCACTGCATGGTTTGTGCCTATTGGTCAGAATTTGAGCCTCGCTCCCCCCCAAAAAACCTGGCAGGCTCAGTCCTTTTCTTTAAAAGTATTTCAAAGTTCTCTAACAAACTTCAGGCTGACAGTATAGAAGCAAGACAAAATGGTGAAAAGGGAGTTGGAATGACGCAACGTATTTCTTCATCCTGTTGCAACAATACATACTTAGACAAAACTATTATTAAAAAAACAAATATGTGTGTGTGTGTATATATATATATATATATATATGTATATATTTGAAGCTTATTTTAAACATAGCAGTTTTTGATATATTTATAGATGGGCAAGCTGTTGTAGGGCAAATGCAGATTATCTATTTGATTTATGAGCAATCTAAAAGTGTAACGCTGACATGCTGAAACACAGTCAACCAGCTGAGTGACCTATACACACTTTCACCAAGTGCTGGCACCTCTGGTCCAGTGGTCTGCATGTGAGCTGAGCAACCTGAGCTAGATATAATGACTTAAACATACCACAGTACTATACTCCTGCAGTCCGAAATTAGCACACATGTAAGGTTTTCTGTGAATCCTAATGGAGGGAGGAAGAGGAGGTGCAATCTAACCACAGTGGGAAACCTTATCCATATACAATGATGTGTTGCGAGACAAACCTGCTAAAGAAGCCAGCTGCATTTCACTATCTTAGCATTGTGTCGATGACATTCTAGTAAAGAGACACTCAAAAAGAAGACGAGATATGATCTAGAAATTTGAGCTGATTAAAATGTTTCCAATATACCAAGCTGTGCAATCAACGTGCTGATAAATCCAATGGAAACAAGGTTTCAATAAGCACAATAAGGTCAGTAATCTATAGCAAGTATCAGCTAACATGGGCCATTTGAAAAAGACAGAGTCATTTTACAAAACTACTAACTATAGCCAAACAATACAGTCACACACACACACACACACACACACACACACACACACACACACACACACACACTATGAAGAAAATTCTAAATGGTCTACTTCACCGACGACGGCTGTGAAACCCGATTAAAAGAGAAAAATACCAAAGTTAAGATAATTTATGTTAAATCAAAGTGATAACACGTAACGCTGCATATGCGCTCCATGTGAGCCCATTTATCAACACTGAATTAGTCAGAGGAGTCACCCTGTGCAAGTGTAATTCTTGCATCAGAAACTTTAAAACCTTCTGTCAAATTTTAACCAATATTTATGTTTAAAACTACATTCAGTGGTCGTTTTTAGTTTTATTTAAGGCTTTGCTTTGTGCTTCACTGTGTGTAAATTAATTTGGCTGGCATGTTTTCTCATTATGTAAAACCTATTTTTTTTTTAGTACCTAGCACACTCAGTAATGCCTGCAGGGAAAAGCTAAGCTGCGTGTGTGTGACTTGGTGTGGTTATACTAGTTCTCCGGCATATTATAAGTTGTGTCAACATACCCACATATTATCACTGATCACATATTATCCAATTGTTATTGAACATGCGCTACATACGATATGTGTGCACGGACGCGCTAATTGGGGTCGTTTTTTGTCGTAAAAAGTTTGTCGTTGAAACTAACACTACTTAAAAGCTGAAATGATATTTCATTATGACAACGAACACATGTGACATAAAGGTGATGTTTTCTACATGAGTTTTGAATGTTGTCTGGCACAGTTACATTTGTAATTATACTGTTTCTATTATTACAATTATACTGTTAGTTTGGGACTCAACTGGTCTTGCTGTAAAAAAAAAGCTATGTGTCACAAAAGCAAAGCCCGGCTGGTTTGTTGCCATGCAATGCGTTCGTACTTGCAATTCAAGCAATTTGACTTTAACTGCCACTCTTTTTGCATTGGTAAATGCTGATGTAGTTGAAGATCTCCGATTAGTCACATCCCAATACAAAACAACATGATAACGTGACCACCCATTGGCTCTGTCTGTGTTAATCATGTGGCCTTTGGCCTAAGCAATGTGCAAGAACTGTTGGCCAGTGTTTGGACGTTATCTCAGATTATTATCTCTGATGGTAACAATCTATAGCTCATAAGCCCAAGAGTGTAACCTAAGCTCATCAGCTGTTTCTGGTAACATCACCATAAAAATCATGCCACATTGTCACGGGTTGTTTTGCCAGTTACTGCGATAAATGCGTCGCTTTAAGGTCATTTGTACTGTCATGGTTAACACCAGGATGTATGGTTTCTTCTGGGAAATGTTATAATATGCAGGAGTTTGATGATTGAATTAGTATCTTTCCCTGTTTTTTTTGTGTGTGTGTTCCAGTGCTACAGTGACCTGCCCTGGGTGTTGCCCCACGTTCCTCTAAATGCATGTTGGGATACGCTAGGCTGACCCTGAACAGGGGTAAGTACGAAAACATATTCATGAATGCATGACTTCTGAGACACTTGCCAGCAGCAAAGCCTGCTCCAGTCGAAAGGCCAAGAAATACATTTTTGTCTAAATGCATTCATATCACTTAACTTATTCAAAGAAGTTCTGAGAGAAACAGGAAATCGCTGTTAGTGTACATTTCAGCTGCCACAAGGTCTTTCATTGGAAGATCTCACAGAAGAAAAAAACACTGTGCCGCCATTGCCACAACTGACAGCTATTACACTGGTGTACTAACCACCGAAACATCTCGTGGAGCCACATGGACTGCATCTGTGTTTAAAATGTAATGCTGGGGATATAAACTAAAGCTGGTGTTAACAGAATGATTACAGTGCCTTCCTCTTTATCACACCTTAATGTTAAACCCATTGTAAAACAAGCTCGGCAACTTTGATAAAACTGCAGATTTGCCCTGTTCTTTGTTTGTTGTTGAACTAGTTGCACGGTGGCGTTTCCTTTGTCATGTGGACAAACTATTAGTCATAGATCAACTGTCCGTACACAATAAACATTTAAAGCAGTGGCAGTTTGGTACGTGACAAATGGTTTCTGCTTTACCGGAGGAGTCCATTTTATAATCTGTCCTCATTGTGATCAATAACAGAGCAACTAAGACAAAGAGTATTGGAGAAAAAAAGTATTGTAAAAACTACAGGGCGAGATTTTTGTATGTGAAAGGGAATCAAATTTGTAAATGTGTAAATTAATCTGTAAATGCATGCTTAGATTTACAAATGCATACAGTTGTGTATTCAGAGTTGCTGTGTGCACAAGCAGAGTTGTCTGAAACAAATCTGCAAAAGTGTGCAATGATCTAGAAATGAGAAGCCTTTCCCAGATCTAACTACTTTGGTGGATTTCCTTGGCCTTTGCAAATGTGGCTTTGTCCATAACAACAAAGTGAGGACTGGCAAAGGAAGCAGCCATTTACATCCCTTTACTCAAGCATTTTCTAAAAAAAAAAAAAAAAAAACAACAACAAAGTGCTTAAACTTTCAGAACGTCCCTGCAAAAAGGATCCGCACATCTCTGTATGTGGTTTCAAATTCTTTTATACATTTACATATTTGTTAGCACACACGCAGATTAAGTTACACACACACACACACGCACACACACACACATATTGTACAAAAAAAACAAAACAGGCCCCATACGAAATGTTTTTTAGTCTTGCATTTGTACTGACTTGCTCAAGACGGAGCGTTTTAGATGCTGTGGTAATAAAACTTTTGTTTTTATAAACCTGCAACACAAATACTATGGTGTGGCCATTTTACAGTACATACCGATGAACCTTCAAAGAGGCCGTGCGTGATCTTAACATTCTGGCTGCTGTGAGTGTTTACTGGCATGAGGATTATTAAGTCGTCGTGAAGCCAAGATAAGAGCAGAGAGTTCACAGCACTTATTCTCTAAAAAATATTTAAAAAGTTACTCTCTTTTCTTTTCTTTGAACTAGTCTTCCTTTTACATTTTCTCCAGCTCTCTTTAGATACTTTTCCCCCCCTTCAGCGAGGCAGTGATCTCACCATGACTTGTAGAAAACCATATGGGTAGCAGGGTGAACTGAGGACACACATGCACCTTGGCAAACATACAACCTCGCTATTAGAATCCAGGATACATTTTTCACATCAGTTGAATGCCTGGGCCTGTGTGTGTGCATAAAGACAGAACACAAATGCATGTTTCTGTCAAGAGAAAAGCCTCCTATAAACTGTGAAAAACTAATTACTAACTGCTTATACCAATTAGAATTTTTGGTGCAAAAAATCTAACAACTTCTGTTGGTTTTGTCAAGTAACTTCTGGTTGAGTTGATATTTGAGTCTCGTAGCGTAAAAGAGCTGATTCCGACAGGAAAAGTTTTAAAAGCAGCTCTGCAGATATTAAGAAGCACGAATCAATAGTCTGTTAGCAATTTTAGCAAAGGTAATGGAAACACACGGTCACACAAACACATGGTCTGGCCTGTGTTTGCACTGTATGTGGTGTATATGTATCAAATAACAATGGATTTAAATAACTATAAAAACAACTGCTGGCTGTAAATAATGGATTTCACCTTACGTGACATTGTGAGAGTAATAAAAAAGATTTTTAGATTTTATAATTAAAGACTCCATTAATTATTTTAACACATTTGCATGGGGTCATTTAAAAAAAAAAGGGCACTGTGGTTTAATCATGGGGCAAAGGTGTACTTAACTATGTGATGTGGGTGGATGTATTTACCAATAGGTTCAAATTATATCAACTGTTAACTTAATAAGACTTGATAAACTTTTATAACCTGAGTTTTATAACCAAAAAACTCCCTGACAACAGAACGCCACATTCACAAATTGTATTATGAAAGCCTGTTATACTTGCCGGGAGGGGAGATTACAAAACAAAAGTTTAAACCTGAAAAAAAAATACTCTCCACATATTTTTGTCAGCTTTCCACACGATGAAGGTCAGTGGGTTTGAGTGAATTTGAGTTTCATTTTGAATTTTCTATTATTTGCTAAAAGGGAAAGTTTTTTTTAATTGACAAACTGGACTCTTATTCAGCTTTCATTAAAGTCTTTGAATGCATTATAAATCAGTGGACAGCTGCAAAATAAAACTTAAACTTTTTTTAAAATTTTCCCTGCAGTTAACTCAACACTAAATGAGATGCACTTTTTCTCCCCTTAAACAAAGTGTGTTATTTTACATCTAATAACCATAACTCATTCTAACAGTATTTGTGTTGCAAAATATGGCTAAAGGGCAAATTCTCTCTTTAAAGTGAAATTTAATTTTGTGTATTTTTTTTTACGAGAATGAAAAACAACGATATACTGTGAAGACGAGCATGTTAGGCGTGAAAAAGGTGCTTTGTGGATCGAGGGATCCAAGCCAGTTTAGCCAGGAGGCAGCTAGCCTGCCAAACACTTGGAGTTTTGAAAATGAAAAACTGCATATGCAATCCACCAAGGTAGGGTTGGCCATTGGCCCCTTCTTTCTTTGATATTTCCCTATGATCTACATAAACAAAGAATATAGATAAGCGTTATACATTTAGTGTCAAATAATTTGAGACTTCTCTGAATATTTAAAGGATAGAATGATCCAGGCCAGTTTAGCCAGGAGGCAGTTAGCCTGCCAACAAATTCTAGTTATGAAAAAGAAAAACTACATGTGTAATCCACCAAGGTAGAGTTGGCTAGTAGCCCCTTAGTTCTTGATATTTTACTACGATCTACATAAACAAAGAATATAAATATGTATTACATGTTTAATGTCAAATAATTTGAGACTTCTCTGAATATTTAAAGGCATGAGCGTCTTATTTAGGTTTGCCATGGTAACTGGAGACTGAAAGGCATATTAAATCTGCAGTAGCTATAAAACAGCAGTCTTTGCAATAAACACCAGGTGAGAAACTTCATGTATTCCTCTTAAATACAACCAAATCTTTAAGTGTCAAGTCTATTAAAGGCATGTGTTCTGTAGAAGACTAAACAACATTCTCAGTTGGCAATCACTTAAGGAAATGTTCCACAAACGAGTATCATATAAGAACAAAAAAAAAAAATCAGAGGCGGAAGAAAAAAAAAAAAAAAAACACTGTGTGGGACAAAAAAGGCCAAGCAGTTAACAAGCACTGTGACATTCTGGATGCATTCCACAAAGTAGCTCGTTATATTGATGGATCTCTACTGCATTCCCAAAATGGCTGCCAAATATGTTCAACTGGGGTAGACAAAGTGCCAAGGTGGACTCAAGTGCATGTTTTAAAAAGTATTTTGACATAAAGCAAAACAATTAAGCAACACTATCATTTTGCTTTGTACATTATAGCTTTATGTAAGAATCATTGTTATATATTTTTTAATTACATTACTCTTTAGATTGCCACCAACTTTACATTCTGTGACTTTACATTTGACTTCTATATATGTATATGTGAACGTGAGCAGCACTCTTCATCACTCTTCATCATGTCTCCCACCAACACTACATGATGAAAAACACAACAGCCTTCTGTAATCTCCAGGAAATCCTGGTAACAGGCTGGTGGAGATGGTTGGATGGTGTTGGAATAACAAAAATTACACACACGCAAAAAAAAAAAAAAAAAAGGAAAAAAAAAATCACACTGCGGAGGCATTTGGGAGGGTCTCTATCTACTGTATTTGGGCATTTGCTTTTACTGTGCTTAAAAAAATTTGGATTGCTGACCTGCCATCTGTGTACATGTACAGTACATGATGATTGTTTTTTTCTTCCCTTCCAAAAAGGCAGCCTTATATACAGTACATCAGTACATCATGGTGCCCTTGCACATTTTTGTTTTTTACTTGATGAAAAGACTAAAGACCAAATCAGCTCCAAAAAAAAAAAACGTGTACAATCTGAATACTGTGGACACAATATGTCAATTTGCGGGTCAATAACAAAATGCTGAACATGACGCGAGGGTGGGGAAGCTGCAGAGGACGAGTGAAAGATGGTGAAGCCAAAAAGGAACATTGGGATTGATTGCTGGGTGTGGTATTAATGAAACACCTCTCCTGCCTTGCCTTCATCTGTGAGACTACAGTTTATCTGCTGGGTCTCCTTCATATCATAATGAGTTTCAGACATGGTCTTAAATATTCATTAGTCATGGGGGGGTTAGCCATGACACAGAAAGCGGGAAATGGATAGGGCTCAAACACTGAATATTAATGTGCGTGTGGAATATATATAAATATAAATACTAATCAGTAACTCTGGACTACAAACACTTTAATGCTCATAATGGCTGTTGCTCTTTCAGCAGCTATACTGTACACCTCTGTGCTGATAGGAGAGTTTGAGAGTGCACTTACACACACACACAAGTACACTCCAATTCATCACACAATGAAAATGTCCACACACAAAAATACAGGTGTTGGCTTTGCTTTCATTCCACTCTACTTTGAATTATTTTATTTATTTTACCTTATTCTCCCTCATGCAGCCTGTCAATCAACAGGCCTATATATGCTACAAATGATAGATTTATACTGTAATTACTGTATGTGCAGTTGGAAATTTTACACGTGAAATTTCCACTCGGTGCTGCAGAACTCATCTGATCTCCAAGTGCGTTCATTCAGAAAACAAATGATCCAGTGCAGCCATCAGTAAGTTATATAACCAAGCCTATATACAGTTGCATCGCAGCCCATTTACTGTGTACATATATATATTATGAATGGAGGCGAGGGAAGGAAATGATCGCAACAAAAGTGAACAAAAAAAGGGGGGGGGGGAGAAGTGGAGAAAAACACAAACACAACAGACAGGTGGACATCCACAGAACCGTGCGCGCGCTGGAAGGAGCAGCGCCGGTGCGCTCTCGTGCAGCTGTGCTCACCTGCATGTGTCAAACACGGGACACGGCTCTCCTGCTTCATTTTTTTTTTTTAGGCCACATGCGGCTTCAGCTTCTTGAGTGATCGCACCATAACCAACCCCTGGCATTGACGCAAATGTGACTGTATCTTCTTGCGCACAACTTCTGTTTTCTATGTCATATTAATCAAACGCACACTGCGTTGTGGTCGTGGTAGAAACTATGAGTGGCGCTTTTAATGGACACAAGAACATGCTGCACTCTCTTTATCTGACAAAGCCAAGCGCTTTGGGACAACATCTGTTTGCCACACACACACGCACGCGCGCACACACACACACACACACACACACACACACACACACACACACACACACACACACACACACACACACACTGTATCTGCCCCTTTCTCAGTTAAACCCACGCGCACGGAGAGGTGGAGCGCCAAAGACATGTTGCTCCGGCTAAACTCCCCCATGGCCCTTTAAGTGAATTTTGAGGAGTCACTGCTCCATTTATTTTTATTGCGCCAACACTGAGCATATAGTTTCCTCATATTTGAACTTTATTCAGACTGAGGCACCTCTACGTTGCGACCTAATAAGGGACATAAAAAAATAAATCGCCAGTGGCCCATGAATATTTTGCAACAAAATGTCTCAAAGGACGCGCAGGAAGCGTCTAATGCAACTTTAATTACAACACAACATGGCCCCGTGCTTATCTAGGCCACCCTTTATGTCGTAAACATTTTCCTCATATTGTATAAAAAAAAAAAAAAAATGTCCGATTCGCGACATTTAAAGTGACCACTCATTTTTTAGGGAGAAACATGGCACCAAAATCCAGACCCAGAGTCCCAGTGGATCTCGATCTGATTCGTCTCAGAAACTGAACCTGAGCAGGGTTTTTTTTTTCACCCTCAGACACAATAGCCATCCGTGCAGCCTCCCCTCCGCCGGCCCCACACATCTTAATGTAACCCCATCCCATAAATGCCACACCGTATTGATATTAATTCATAAAAAATGGGCCAGACATCTGTCTGAGCGCAGCCTGGAAGAGCCGCTGCTTTGGCCACACATTTAACACCGTCTTTACACCAAGTTCAACGCACCGAAATGTTTGGATTAGATAGTGAAAGTAGTGGTTAAGAGCAATAAGGAAACGCGTTTCCCCCTTGATTCAAATAGCTGTGACCTAAAAGCCAAATGCGCACGTCGGCTGCTGCCACAGTTGTTCCGGGCGCTTACAGCCAGTGTGTTAACTGTGAGCCTGCGAGCATCGCAGAGGCTTTGGCCGATTGAACCAGAGCCGCGAACACACTTGGACCAGATATTGTTCTCAAGTGTCCCCCCTCCCTCTCTAACGTCCCCGCCTGCCTGCCAGGCCCACGGACACACGAAAGTAAAGGGATTGAAAAAAAAAGGGCATGTATGGCGAATAATGGCAGATGGTAAACTTGCGTCATGCCAGGGCAGAGCGTTTTTTTTTTTTTTTTACTCGATTAAAAACGGACAACAAAACAACACAAAAAACCCCAAAAGTGAGCCACTGTGCCACAAGAGGACTCCGTCTATTCCGTCTAAACCCCGTCGTCCTATTTAGTCAAGCAGAAATCCAGCAAAAGAACAAGTTTGCGGTTACGCTGTAGCGACAGAGATGAATATTTAGTTGGCGTTCGAGCTGAAGCCACAACTACATGGATGTCAGCGGCATTTCATGCATCTCACCCTGAAGTCAACGAGCACGTTTCTGTGCCTAAAACACGTTAATTTCCTCGTTTTCCTCCGCTTTAATAACAACATTATAGCCACTCGTACACAAAAGATTACCCTTATTCGCCCTTTTACTTTTCTCTTACCTGCACTTCGAAGCGCTTTTCCAAAAGTGGCGACAGCGTTTTCCGCGGCTCCCCTTGCTTTCCCCCGACGAATAGGCTTTATTATTATGTATTATAATTTGGATATTATTATTATTTCTTGTAATAATAACATGCTCCTTTACTTTGTTTCATTTCTCACTTCCATCTTCTTTTCATCTCATCAATAAACACACGCTGCAGCCTACCTTCATAGAGCAGCTCGGTTCAAGTGTGCCCTCCCATTTTTTAACTATACAGCGAGTACTTTGAGGGGTGGAGGTGGCGGCGGTGGAGGACAGGGAGGAGGGGGGGACAGAGGGAGAGAGAGAGATAGGGTAAGGGTGGTTATAGAGGTGGAGGAGGAGGGGGGCACACATGCGGGCACGCCTTTCCACTTAAAGCTGCCATTGGAAGAAGCGGTGCCACTGTCTTGGTTTGGAGCAGGAATCCGCCAACACGATCCGGGCGCAGAGAGCGCAGCAGCAGCAGCAGCAGCAGCAGCACTGCTCTGTGGAAGTAGTGGGAGTTATAGTAATAGTAGTTGTAGTAGTAGTAGTAGTGTTCCTCCTACTAGTGTTGTTTAAATGTGCTCCTCGCTGAGCAGCGGCAGCACTTTGACACATGACTGTGTGTAAAGACGCGACCACACTTCATCCGCACCTTTTTCGCTGGTTAGATTTCAGCAGCAGTTGAACACATTAGCGTCCACAAATGTGAATGAACTCTCAAATCTAATGCCCAGCCTCGATCGGAAGGGACGGGAGAGAGAGGGGGATGGGGGGGGGGGGGGATTGTCAGTTATGTGTCCATCACGCGTCTGAACTTTACATTGGACGCCGCCTCTGCCAGTACAGTAAAGCAGCTGCGCCGCGGCTTCCCATTGGACGGCGCCGCTGTCAATCACCGCCGCCGCCAACAAGCTAGATTGTCTTCTACTTTCTACGCATTTCTATTTTCTCATTTATTTATTTTTTAACGTCCCGAGCTGACCTCGGGTTTGCGAGCGGGGGGGGGGGGGGGGGGATCGGCGTGGGTTCAGGCGGCCAATCAGATTAGGTAGAGCGATCGCTTTTTTTTCTCTTGTTGTTGTTGATTTTTTTTACTCATTATCCACATACATTGTGGCTGGCACAGAATAAAGCAGGAATGGGTCATGTGAGATGACAACCCCCCCCCCCCCCCCCCCACCCCTTTCCCCTTCCTCTCCCCCAGCACCCACCGCCTTGATGCCCCCTCCCTGTCTAGACAGTGACAGGTGTGTGCGTGAGTGCGTACACGCGTGTCTGTACTTCAGATGAGAATAATGAACCACGCGGAGGGTTAGTGTCTCGAACAGACACTTTCAATAAAATATTCATGTGTGACTCTTGTGCAGAAGAGGCTGTTCAGAGCGAGCTGCGGTTTACGTCTTGAAAACACAGAGGTCAAATGAGGTTACGCACGATCAGGAAAAACCCTCCCGCTTCCCCCACACGAGCTGCGTAAAAACGCGCGCGTAAACGACGTGGAGAAACTACACTTAAGGAGCTGTGCACTCTTGAACTTTGCTTCCACAGCCCCGCAGCGGTGTAAGCTTCACACGACCGCCATTTCCCTCTCTCTCCCTCTCCTCAGCTCCGAACGGATATTGTTGTGCGAGCACCGTGGTGTGGTGAGCAGCCATGGAGGCGCTCGGCTGCCTGTGCGCGCCATCTGCAGGGCTGAAGCTGTGGATTAAGCACGGCGGGTTCAACGGAGGACACCCTTCCGTCACTGATTTGACCTACATTAACCAGGAACACCGTAGGAACAGCGCTTGCGGCCTGCATGCATCGCTCTGCGTGTACGAAAAGCGCTTTTAGTATTTATCCAAACTCACCATTGTGTAATTTTAGGATCTTGTCTTCCCGGAACACTCTATTCTGGGGTTTTAGAGACGTAAATGCATAAATAATCGCACTTGCAGGACAAACATGTTATTTTAGTGGTGAGGGCTGATGTTGATGTTGGAACTGGATAGGCCTCACACATATATATATATAGATATATAGATATTTATATAAACTCGGATTTTATATCGGTGTTTTTTCATAGATGTGACTATATATAATCTGGTGGTGTACTAGAGAGGCGCACAGAGGGTGTGTGTGTGTGTGTGTGTGTGTGTGTGTGTGTACTAAGACTGCAATGATTATTAATCCATTACTAAATGAATCGCCACCTGTTTTGATAATCAATGATTGTTTGAGTGTTTTTATTTATTTATTTATTTATTTATGTATTTTAACAAGCTATCCTGGGTGTCAGCTTCTTATATGTCAATATTGGCTGGTCCCTTTGCTCCATATAACAAAGACATCATTAAAGCTGAATAATTTTGGGTTTTGGACAAAATGAGACATTTGAGAATATCATCACGTGGAGTTTTAGGGAACACTGACCAACATTAAATGTACCAAACAACTAACTGATTAATTGAGAAAATAATCTGTGATGAAAATAATGATTAGTTTCTGTCTCGCTCTCTCTTTCTCAGAAACACACACACACACACACACACCTTTTTTATTTTGCCTCTTCATACCAACACACTGAATACCTGTTTGTGGGTGCAACAAAGCATTTGAGAACGTCCGTGCATGTTTGCAAATTGATTTACTTTACAAAATCAGACCTGAAAAGGATCAGAAAAAAAGGGACCAGGCCTGAACATTGGCTGGACACTGCAGTCCTTAACCTTTTTTTTCTATTTGAAAATGTGAAAAACCATTTGATATAGCACTAAACATGTTGCTATATTCACATTTGACCACTGTAGTCATGACTGACAAATTCCTTGTTAAATTACCCACTGATATTTCTGTAGGACAAAATATTTTAATGAAATTTTTAATTAATTTGACCTTTATTACACACAGTTGCAGTCAATTGAAAAAATATATTGTTGCCACAACTGAATGCTCCATGTTGTAAAGCAAGAACGCGCTGTAGCTGAATTTCTCATTGGCAGGTCGAGTCTTGTCCCACCCAGCTTTGACTAAAACAAACAGGGCAATATTACAGCTTCTATCAATCTATCTGTCTGTCTGTCTGTAAGCCTACTCAGGTCTTGTCCTTGTCTGTTTTAATATATCCCATGAAGTCAGTAGCCAACAGGTTATTCATTTTACAGACAGTCCACGCAGCTCATTGCCGTTTGGATAGCTACTAACAATGTTTGAGGTGGTTTGGGGGTAATTGGAATTAGTTTTGAATTTAAATTTGCAGTGCAATTAAAATGTTATTTCTGTTCACAACTGCACCTTTCTGAGCACACTTTGTTTTAAGCCCACACTTTAGAAACCTGATAATGTGCGTGAAGGAGCATTAAGCTTCTCTCAGGATGGCTCTATTTATTCTTTTTCATAATTGTCCTCAAGGTGATTTACAGTGTTAGCAAGCTCTAAGTGTTGTGCTCCAACATATCTGAATGCAGGTTTAAGCTGGGACTAGACATTTGAGGGAGTGTGACACAATGGTGAAATAATAAAATTATGACACAATTTTTGGTGGATCATACAACCATCTTCCCTTCTAAATAAACGTATTCTGTGACCAATTTTACTTTTATCAAAAAACTGCAGCTCCAGTGATTTGGATATTACATATAGCCATAATGGGAGTTTGATTATATTCAATTCAATATAACACATCAAGCTGCTAACTCAATAGCCACTTTATTAGGTACAGGTGTGCCAGCTGCTTTGTTAATGCAAATATCTAAACAGGCAATCACATAGCAGCCATTTAGTTCATGTAGCTATGGTCGAGACGACCCTGAGCATCATAATGTTAACACTTTAAGGTTCTACTCAACCATTTGGTCGAGCACACTTTAATTCACTATATCGGATTGAAAAATGCATCAAGCTGAACTCACTTTATGTGACTTGTTCTGAATGTTGTACTTTATGAATTATGCAAACCAGGTTTATTATGAACAGACATCTCAACCGTTTGGTAGAGGCCTGTATCTGAAATACTATAGGATCTAATTAAAAAAATAATAATAACAATAATTATAATAAATAAAGATAAATGTTGATTGTCGTTATTGTTATCATAAGTAAATAAATAAATGCAAAGACAATTTTTCCTTTGCTTTTTTCTTGGTGCGTACCTTAAAGGGTTAAGAAAGGTGATTTAAGTAATTTTGAATATGATTTTTGGTGCCCGCCTGCCGCCAAAAATCTTTTTACAAGCATTTCTATGGTTAACAGCGAATGCTCTTAAAAGATGAAAATATCAAGTGTTTTGCAATTATTTGGGAAAATTCCCTCGATGATGCCGGAGGTCATAGGAGAATGACCAGGTTGGAAATTACAAGAATGGAACAGTAACTACGAAAAATAAAAACAGGATAGAGCAGCAAAAGACAACACCGGTTGTCACTCGTGCCACTGTAATAGCCGTGTATCTAATAAAGTCAGTGTATGTGCCCAGGCGGCTCTATATTTGGTCAAATGTGAAGTGCGGAACATCCCATGACTTTACACAGTATGTACTGTATACATAGCCCTCATTTACAAGACCTCAGTTTGCCTTATATGTGTGTCGCACAGCATGGTTCTCATGCATACTTTACTTAAATCGGCCTCCACGCTTATTAAGTCTGTCAGCAAGGTCACCTCACTCTCCACCACTCACTTAACTCTTTAAGGTACGCACCAAGACAAAAGTAAAGGAAAAATAATTGATTTGCATGTATTATTCACTTATGATAACAATAACGACAATCGATATATATATTTCTTTAAATTAGACCCTACAATATTTCAGATCGAGTCCTCTACCAAACGGTTGAGACGTCAGTTCATAATAAAAGTACAACATTCAGAAGTCACATGTGCAATCCCCCCCCCCCCCCTAATTTTACCAACATTAGCTAGCTTCTCTACCTTTACCATAAAATGACAAGTCAACTGTTTGGTAGAGCTTGTTTTCAAAACATTTTTATATTTGAACCTTATAAGACTGAACTCCAACAAGATAGTCTTACCTTAGAAAGTCCCGCCGATATGCGTCATCAAAGGACGAGTGAATTTCCGTTGTGTCACTTGCTGTTTGAAGGAATGCTGTAAAGGCAAACTGCTCACAGACGCAGTGGTAGAGATGGCTCATTCAGGTTGAGCTCAACTTGATGCATTTTTCAATAAGATATAGTGACTTAAAGTGTGGTCGACCAAATAGTTTAGTAGTACCTTAAAGGGTTAACAAGACGAGTCTCCTTTATCTTGAAAATAATTCGGAATAAACTATACATTTATACAGCATAAATCTACGTACAAATCCATATGAAGCCACTGCCCATCCGTAAATCTGTAGTGTCCATGCATGAACAAAGCACACACACCCTCAATACCCAGCTAGAGTATGTCATTTAAATGGTATGATGACTCAATTTTTTTCACTTGTTGATGTTTGTTATTATACTGTTTACTTTTAATTGTCTCTCTCTCTCTCTCTCTCTCTCAAACGCACACACAAACACGCACGCACACATTTGCCTTTTTCACACCCTGAGTAATCTTGTACAGCATGTACCAGAGCATATCTCAAGGAAGAAGAAGAAGAAAAAAAAAACACATGTTGTGGTGATCTGGGAGGCAGCCAACAGCCACCAACAGTGCCATCTTTCTACTCCCTCATACTTCACATATTTTCATGCCATTAGTGAACAACAGCGACGAGAACAACTTTGTATTCTTCCTCGTAATGTTTCGCATGTTTGAGCGATAAAATGAATGCCCATTAAACCTAAAAGTGCTAACAAGCTACCCCGAAGAAGCGTCGTCTTGTAATGCACAGTGAGTTTGCAATACAGAGACACTCTTCTCTCATCTTCAGAACTGCAAATGAACAGTTGACAAGTACAGACAACAATGTTGCTTTGTTAGCTGTTCTTCTCTTCCCCTGTTTTTTAGATGTTCTTTGTCAATTACTGGGCCCGAAATAACTTTTTTGTGGCTACGCGGTATCACAGTGACAACATTAGTGTTACATGTTTCACTGAAGCTCACAAAAATGCTCACACGTGACAGAAAATAAGACTCTTCACACTCTTTTGTGTTGGGACTCCTTTCTTTTCTTTTTTTTCCCTTTTTTTTTCACCTAGGTGTTGTTACACACTGGAGAACCCGTAACGTATTTTATTCAGGTCGTGTTGAGTATGTGAGGTGAGATCCTGTTCTTCGCGGAATGGCACCAACTGTTTCCTGAGTCACACACCGTTTGAGGTAAAAAGAAAAAAAAGAAAACAAGGATATGTAAAATTAGTAACTTGTTCAGCAGGTCGAACTCCTTGGTTTAATAAGCAACTAAAGCAATGCACATTGAGGAAAAAAGAATTGTAACTTAGAAATGTACCAACTTGTAGATGCAAGTGGAACAACTGTAAATATTGCAAACAAAGAGACATTTTAGGATTGGACCATGCAAAAATCGCAAGCTGGTAACATGTTGACAGTGACAGTTCAACGGAAAACACAAGCTTGTACTTGTCCCTTTTAGAAAGACAGCGCAGGAACCATAAATGAGTTATCACGATGCTGTCTTTTTGGGAACGTGGTCCGAGAGATATAAATGATTAATGGGCTTCTTCACTTGTCTTTCAGCTCACAAGGACTTGTGTCTTTGTTAGCCTTGTAGCTGAGACAGAGAATACCGTGCCACTGGTCTCCACAGATTTTTCCACAGGACTCTACCTTGTGATTCACATTTCACCCATAGCCTCTGTTCGCCACAAGCACCAAATTGCATACCAATTGCATTGTGATGACTATGAACTTATTATACTGAAAATAAATGAGTTCCCTTGATTATAATTAGGAGTTTATCAATAGTCAAACACAGTTTGTTGTTTAAGTGTTTTAAATTGCCTGGAGATGGAGCACGTTCCCCTCATTTTTAATCAGTTAAAACAATATTTCATCATGTTAGGAGCTTTATTCCTTTATGTAAATTGTATGTAGGGATGAGTCAAGATAATGTCAATTTTGGTCCGATACTAGTCAAAACTGGATTGGATACTGGAAAAGGAGGAGCGTGAAATCTGAAACTCTAAATATCACATTAATACTTGACTAAGCTAAGACTGTATAAAAGCAAATAAAAAGCAACAGCATTTTGAGTCATGTTGTAAGCTGTTAAGTTCTTCGTTGTGGAAGCAGGATATCAGTTGTGACATTTTGCTTTTCAAGCGGCTTGTTATGGCAAGGTGGTGATGCATCAGCACAAATGTGTTATCAAAAGCGTGGCAGATTAAAATGACTGTAGCCAACTGATACTGTTATCAGCAAAATCCTGAGGTTGTGTATCGATATCTGACACAACAAAGGAGTGGTCTTGAGTCATTAGGAGTTACATGTAATGTTCATGTTTATGTTAACCAGCTGTTCTTGTGAGTTGAGGAGATTCGGTGTTCAAAAATCAGAGCAGGATGCATAGGATTTTCCATAGAAGACACAATGTGAGTCATCGTGGTTACACCCTGATAGTGACACATACCCTGGCTGGGCAGGGCTGCAGTACAGGCTCCTCCATTGGCCATGGGAGGCTCATAAGCTCAAGATGGCAGTCTTTCAAGTGAGTAAATCAAACATTTCTGAGCAAATTTGGTCCTCCCTATAGACACACAAACTTTCCTCCTTCAGCAACTGCTCTGTCTGATGCATGGCCAAGACCTTGAATTGACCGTTCAGGTGACCAGCTGACAGTCAAAGCTGTGGCAGGTGGTAGAAGGCATGAGGCATGTTGGAGCAAACCAAAGCTCTGACTTAAAGTTCTCACTGTTCATTTTATTTTATTTTATTGTATATGTATTTGTGTCCGTACACACTCCATGATCTGCTTGCAAATGTTTTAAATGGACATTTGAATGTGGAATTTATTTGTGGCCTCATTAACTGAGCACAATAGTGACCCCTCGTGGCTAACATTTGTAACACAATCTAACTTGCCTCACTATCAGTCATGCTAAGGTCCTGATGGTATAATAATCCTTTTCACCATTAAGGCACTCAAGTGCGTTATAATTCACCTGCCTCCCCATTAATACTTTAAGCCCTATTCTCTTTTAAGATTCAGATTACTTAAAGTGGCGCCTCCTACAGCCTGAGTTACACTGCCCTGTGTGACATTACAGCATGTTGAGTAACAAGAAGACAGATAGTCTACAATTGAAAAAAGAAAAATTCAATCATTTTCTCAGTCGTATGTGTCATGTTTCTGATATTCTTTCAATCGCTTTCAATTTTTAATGACTTTCAGACTGCAGCCCTGGTAGCTTCCATCTGTCATCAGCAGGAAACCGTATACACCCCCCCTAAAACATCCCTGCCATCCCTGTAAAGGCAATGCCAAATGAGGTGGTTGTATTTGTTTTAGTGGCTAGTGCTAAGACATCTGGAAAATCACAGGTGTTATGAATATGTATGTACTCGTGCATCGCAGTCTGTCGTGACAGTGCAACAGTGAGGATTACGTACAGTAGCAGTGGCTGTAAACTCAAGTCAAAGCTGCCATTGTTTATTTTATTATTCATGCCTGTGCTTTTCCTGCTGTGACATTTCTCCATGTCTGCTGTGTGGAAGGTTCCTCATTGACGTTAAAAATCACCAGGATGTGATGCCACAACCGCATTCCCTATGATGCAAACATGTTGTGTTGACAATATGGGAAACAGGTTTTTAAGGTTAAATTGACCATTAATCAGCAGCTTGTAATTATACTGTGTCAACATCCGGTAGATATCCTGTGGTACAAAAACTACCCAGGAGATGGCGGCCTAATCCAACTAATAAGGCAAAAGAGGGTGTCTTCTCCACCACAGCATGTTGGGCAACTACTTAAATTATTAAATCTCTGAGTATCAACATTGATCTTAAGGTACGCACCAAGAAAAAAAGCAAAGGAAAAATTATGTCTTTGCATTTTTATTTATTTATTTATGATAACAATGGCAATCAATATTTTTTTTTTTTTTTTTTTTAATAGACCCTACAGTATTACAGATACAGGCCTCTACCAAACGGTTGAGACGACAACCTGGTTTGCATAATTCATAAAGTACAACATTCAGAACAAGTCACATTAAGTGTTAGTGAGTTCAGCTTGATGCATTTTTCAATGAGATATAGTGACTTAAAGTGTGCTCGACCAAATGGTTGAGTAGTACCTTAAAGGGTTAAAGACAAAGAATAATATTGACTTCAAATAGGACATTTCCATTATAAAATGGAAATTCAATTTAATTAGTACTTCTATTCTTCTTTGCGCTCTCCATTTTTGTCCAAAACAAGAACGTGTTACTATCTGGACTTGAGTGTTGTGATACAGGGAGCAGGCACAAAATGAGGAGGTGCATGTGTACGTAGTGTGTAACTGGCCAGGTGAACATCATTAGCCCACTGCTGGCACGTCTGGAGAAGGTGGCCTCCTTCCAGTCAACACTCTAAAAGAGTAAAAGGCCCCTGTGGTGTTTGTTTCCTCAAGAGCCATCATCTCTATACACACATACTACCTACACTTTAAATCAAGGAGACAGGAAGTAGTTACTTGCAGCTGCAGTTGCTTTAATTCAATTATGATTGTATGTTTAAATATTGCTGCCTTGTGCCGAGTTCTTCAGCTGTGTTATTTGTAACGGGCCATTTGCGCAGCAGACATTTTGACCTGGAAAAGTAAAGGTGTTACTGATCACATTAACACTGGCTCTGTCATGTAAATCAGGACAGTCTACCATGCACTTTGAAACAGAAAGCTAAATGGAACTCAGCCATGATTAACATGGTTACTTATACACCAGCTATTTCTTTTCTACTGTGACCTGCCAAAATGGCTGCTGTACAAAGGGCCCATTACTACACATTACTATTATTCATATTTGTATTTCATTAATCAATCAAAAGTATTTTGTTTATAAAATAACATTTTCAAAAGTATGTAATGCACATTTTAACACTCATCATTTTACCTAATGCTTTCAGGCTGTCCACATCAACCCAAATACAATCAATTGTCCTCACAAGGTCACTTAATTCCAGCCAGATTTCCATTGCCAAATGTAGTGTATATTTTCTCAATTATCATGCATTAACAGTAATAGACTGTGCTTGGTGGGAATAAGAGGCCAGGAAAGATAGATCCGAGCCCCAGAAAGCAGGGCTAGTGTCAGTCAGGGAAGTATCTTCGTCACAGCGTCTCTGGTTTTGCTTCATCACTGTGCCAAATGCCATCTCACCCAGCTGTCAGCGAAAACAGGCAGCGTGCACTGACAAGTGGAAGTGAGCTGGCTAATTATACAGTACTGAGGTCTGTTTACTGAGCAGGCTGCAAATGGCGAGGAAATTTGTTATTGTTTTATTTTGGGGTGGTCGTGGGTCGTGGGTACGGGGGGGTCAACTTCCAACTGAAAGGTCGTCAGTTAAATCCCCAAGATATGTAACCCTAAATTGCTCCCAGCAAGCTGTGCCAGCAGCTTATGAATGGGTGACGTGTGACAAGAGGAAGCAGACGAAGAAAAAGTAGAAGAATTGCAGATTTTATTATTCATTATTATTAAAATAATGTTGTTAGATGATTAGGACACACTTCTTTGAATCAAGTCTTTCTGCTACTTATATTTTCCCATGTTAGTTCTTACTAGTTACCGCACTAATGGCGGTTAAAGGCGTCAACGTTAGTGCATGACGCGTTTCCATGACGACTGACCGGAAAAAGACGCACATGATGTCATGTTTACGTGACTCCAGATTGTTAAAATGAGCCTCTAAAGTAACACTAAACTTTAAAAACAGAGGCACACAGGTACGCTGGTTATTTGTAGCGCTGCTCTTTTTGTTTAATAAATAGACCGCTCCAGTTCGACCAACGGTGCTAAACGAGCTAATGCAGCTAACGGAGCTAACTGGTAAACGGTGCCTGGACTCCAGTATCGCGGCACGTAAACATGACTCTAGTTCTCACTGTATTGTATACATACTTTTTAATTAGCTTCCATATAATATGATCTACTGACTCCAAACCCAATGTAAACTACTATTACTTTGCTAGATAAGAGTTGTGTGGCAGTTTAATCAGCACCGTGTGAACTCTTATGACAGCTGGTGAATGTAACCAACATTTATTTATATTTAAACATTAGGCATCTAGGTCAAATCAAAAAGAGGATTTGACTGAGTTTAGATGAGTCAACAAATCCTTTTTTTACAGTGCAGCGCACTCATCAACTGCACAAATTATAGTTTACTTCACTGGGACGCCACAGTGACATCCACACAGTAAAGCTAAGAGCACACAGGAACCATAGCTCGCAGCCTCCAAATTCTTCTTCCCAACATTGCCCTTACACAACACTGGAAAAGTGACATTTCCATGCGCGAGTGTGCAGACACCTGTGGGCGTCTTGTGTACTTGACAACCTAGAAATGGTCTCTCGGGTTTTATGGCAGCTAAGAAACTGTTTTTACTAGACAGAAGCCAGAAGGCTCAGTAATATTTATATTCAAATATAATACTGAGGTCAATTCTTTATGCAGTTACTGCCTAGTGACGTGGTTTATCAATCGATCGGTCTTTATTTATGTAGCACTTTTACAAAACGCAACACGAAGTGCTTTACGGAAATAAAAAACATCACCACCCACGCCACACAATCACACCTTTACCCACTCAGACACATTCACACACCTCGATAGGTACAACAGAGACAGAGAAGCTGAGGAAACAGTGTCTGCAGATGAGGAAAATCAGATAAAAGAAATGACTGAATGAATTAAATAATGGAAATAGATACTAATACTATAAATAATAAATAAATAAGTAAATATACAAAACAAAAAATAAATATTCCAAAATTGCGTTATGTAAAAAAGGTGCGTTATGTAATAAATCTAAAGCAACTGGCCATAAAATCCTCCTAATATGTCACAGAGACTCAGGAATAATGTTCATATAACATTACATAACAGTACAGCCAAAATATTTGCATAAAAAAATATATTTTGCAGACTGCAAATCATGTTCATGTTTTGGCATGTGGCGCCACCTACCGCCATCTACCAATCATTGCAGTCAGTAGAGTCTCAGCTGCCGAGCAACCACGGGTTGCCAGTTACGTCAGAAAACGAAACCTAAAAGACCTCGGTATTTTGAATTTGAATGTAGTAACCGTTTTTGGCCACATTCTTACATATGGCACCTTTAAATTAAAAAGGTAGGTATTGATTCTCCTCTTAAAAGTATCAACACTCTGTTCTGCTTTCATTTTAGTACAAAAATAACCCATAATTTTGGATATGGTTCTTAAAAACCAGTGTGCCATTAGCCCTTGTTTAAGCTAAATCTGGCCAAATTTCAAGCAGCAGCCCCATGATGAGGATGTTCTGCTTGGGTTTAGCCTGTTTAGATGACCAGCTCCTGTCCTTGGCCTACTTTTTAGTCAGAGGCAAAGCAGAGAGCCAAAAGACTATAGTCTTAAAGCAAAGCAGCACATGAGGATGGAGACAACATATTTGTGGGTGAGTGCTTTTCAAGACTCAGACAGGATTTATATAGTGGAGTTTTGTGAATGTACTTCACTGGAGATGCCTCAGTATTCAAGCTTTTCCACAGGGAGATACTTTCTTTCTTCTAGAATGATAAACATGCATTTGTGTGTTTCTAAAAGCATGTGTAAGTGCAATGTGCGCGTTCAGTGTGTGTGGGTGTTGCAGGGGAGATGAAAGTTTTTTTGCGCTTGACGATATATATGCTGTTGTTCTACTGTAACTCAGTGCGAGCTCTGTTCATTATGTGCAATAAAACATGAACTTTCTGGTAAAGGAGACGTGAGATGTGTAGAGCTCCTGGTTGACTTGAGAGAAAATGATATCATCTTGAATATGGTCGTTTGTGAAAATCCCAGTAGATTCTGAAATACTCAGACCAGACCGTCTTGCACAAATAATCATCTCGCTTTCAAAGTCCCTGAAATCCCCTTTCTTGCTTGTCTGATGCTCAGTTTGAACTTGCATCATTTTGACCATGTCACGTCTGCTGCCATGTGATTGGCTGATTAGTTATCTGCAACAAGACGTTGCATAGATATTCAAGTGGTTAGTAAATGAAGTGATACATATACAGTCTTCATATACCGTATGCAACACGTTCTGCTGCATAATCTGTGAAAATTACAGGTGATTTGATAAACGTCTCTTTGTCCTGGCATCCTTTCAAGAACAGTGAAGTGCTAAAAAACACACATGTAATACAGCACAGCGAGGTGATAGGATTTAGTCATTTGGCTAGTTAGCATGTAGATAAAGAAACTGACAATAAATCAACTGACAATAGATTGTAATGACAAAATATTGTAAATTGTAAACAATTTTCATAGATGCAATTGTGTGCATTAGATCAGCTTTTGCTGACCATACCATCCTTTAACCCAGGGGTGTCAAACGTACGGCCCGAGGTCCAGAACCGGCCCACCAGAGAGTCCAATCCAGCCTGCTGAAATTTTCACAGTATCATTAGAGCCTAGTCATACTATATTTATCAGTTCCGGATACGTGTGACTCAAATCTACTGTGATCTGTGAGTTTGTGTAAGTGCAATTTCAACAATATCCTGCTTCAGTTAACCATTTAATTTATCTCAAGAAATTTGAAAGAAACGTGTTGTTTATATGCCTTTATTTGACTGGTCTGACCCGCTTGAGATCAAATTGTGCTGAATGTGGCCACTGAACTAAAACTGAGTTTGACACCCCTGCTTTAACCCTTTAACACCGAGCGTATCACAGGTGGCACGTTTTGCGCAAGAGCATATTTTCATCACCGTAATTACGCCGTCGGTGTGTGTTATCTGAAAAAAAAGCTGATAAGTTGCATGCCAAAGCGTGCGTTTATTACGGTAATTTCACTTGTGTCTTTGTCACCAGCGAGGAGAGATTTGTAAAAACGCCTGTGCACAGTTTCCATTTGCTGGCCTGTTTTTGGACATTGAGACAAAGGGTGAATTCCAATTCCTTGCTTAACCCTCAATCTTAATCCTCAATCTCAAAAATGCGCGCTCCCTCTAGTGCAAGTGCTGTCCCGATTCTCAGAAAAATTAAGTTGAGGGCCAAGTTTAAGGGCTGTGTCGCCCTCAATATTGAGATTTTCAGAGATCGCCCTTGGGAGCAAGGGCTACCCAGAATGCATTGCGTGTTTTCACATAAGAAAGATGGCGTCGAAAGCAGCGAAACGAGTGCGATACAAATTAAGTATTTTCTTTGTTAATAGAGATATAAAAATGATGAAAACCATTGTATTATCTTAGTTTAGGCCCATATTATAGATTACTGACGTCATTGTTGCGTAACATTTATTTTTATTTTCACACGCGCTTTATAATAAGCATAAGCTTTCGCGTTATTCTGCCCCCTACAGTCTGAAGACGTATCTGCATTTAAGGGGTGTCCCATTTCATAGTGACAAAATAAACCTCAACACTTGGTTTTGAGGGCCAGTTAAGATAAGGGTTGAGCTTGAGGGTTAAGATTAAGGGTTAAGATAGGAATTGGAATTGGCCCAAAGACTCAAACAAATGTTATTGTAAATATCAAGGGAGACACAATGAGGGAATGTTTTACTACAAGGACAAAAATACACACACCCTTATAATTACCATATTATAATTACCTTTAATACACTACTGGGGATTCCGGTTCAGGCCTTTCTGTGTGGACTGTGTTAATTGGACGCTCTAAATTGACCGTTGGTGTGAATGTGAGAGTGAATGGCTGTTCATCTCTGTATATGGATGGTGACCTGTCCAGGGTGTGCCCTGCCTTTCACACTATGTCAGCTGGGATTGGCTCCAGCGTCCCCGCAATCCTCATGCAGAGGATAAAGCGGTAGACAATGAATGAATGAATGAATGACACCACTGGGGCATCATATTCATCAGAAATAAACTGCATTATTACCCTGAATGAGAACTGCATGTTTTTCAGTATCAATTCCATTGGAAGGAGGATTTAATTGTGCATTTTCCCTCTTTTTTTTTAGCTGGTGTTCAGAAAAAGTACACCTTGTATTGCCTGATACAGTCTTGACAAAACCTTTCATGTGTGACAATTAGATCGGAAGACATCATTTTCAAAAATGTTCTGAGAGGCTCATTTCATGCTTCAGACAAAAGTGCAGTTTTCACGGAGACAAACCTAAAAATACACCGTGAAAGCACAAAATATTCCCACTCTAAAAACTGACTTCCGCAGAGATAAATATCACCTGTTCTTATTAGTGGACATTATTGTCTCTCTCTTATAATGGAACACAGACAGAATTATCAGTGGTTTTTGGGGGGTGAACCCTTCAGTCTTTAACTGTATAATAAGTATAGGAATCAAAGGCTAATGGGAGTTATTAAATGTTATACGATGATGGTGAAATATTGCTGTACTTACTTCTCTCCGGCCTCTGCTGGATATCTCATTAAACTATACAGTCACATTAAGCTTCTAACAAGTTTGTAGTTAATTATCAGAAAGACATAAAAACAGAAATCTAGTAACATGCAGACTAAGTATGGAGTAGAGCAGAAGTGGAACAGGATGACCAGTCCCTGCCTTTAATTACAGAGCTCGACATTTGTGAAAGCAGGACTGCGAGTGCGTTTACAACAGTGGCCATCTGTGGGTCTAAGTGTGTGTGGTTGTTGTGTTGCACTGTACATCTTGATCAAAGCCTCTGCTCTTCACCACGGGGGGAATAAATGTGTGTTCATCATGCAGAATTGCTTTATTGCTGCACCATTGCTCCAGCATTGTGGGGAATCGTGAAGTGGAGATGAAGGTGGGGCGCGGGGTGGATTTGTACAATTATAGAACAGATGATGCAAAGACAGTGAGAGACATATTCCCCCTTACACAACCCTGAGTGGTACAGTCCACAGTCTTAAAGGCAGAGTGTACAGAGATAGATTTTTATTCAAGTATGTTAACTTTGTGAAACAATACTAGAAATTATTTTTACTGTACATTTTTTGGGGAGTTTGTTAAGTCACTTATTATACAATTATACACATTTTTGCCAATATTCTGTATAATACACTTGATAATTAGACCTGACTGTCCTTCATGGTTCTATGGCTTACTCGATTTAAAATAAATGGACCAGCGCACACATGCACAAACACGCCTACACTCAACGACACATACATACTTTGATGCCCATGTGTGTAAATCCAATGCAGAATTCCTCACTTGGCCCTCAGCACTACAACAGTGGCTGTATGACAACAACAAGCCTCTCTATCGCCATGGCAACAACTGCACCATTGCTAAGGCAACAGCTGCAGAGTGCTACAACAAGCAGAAAAATTATCAATCTCATTACTTCTTCTGGTTTATGTAAAAATCACATTTCTATCTCTATGTTTTCTAATTTTATTTGGGGGGGGGGGGGGGGGGGGGCTTGTTAAAGTCGTCATCAATGTGCTTTGCGTTTTTCCGTGATGCATATGTAATTCACACTCTCCTCCTTAACACATTTTCTTTCGGTCTAATTCCTTCTGTCTTCACACACACATGCACATGCACATGCACGCACACACACACTAACCCACTCTCCCTCTCCTTCTCTCTCCTTCACTGTCCCCTCCCTCAGTTCTTCCTCTCCATCCTCTGCTGTTTTTGCTGTCTTATTCTCTTTGTCTTTTTTCATTTCCATTCTACACTGTGAACCCCCCTCTTTTTTTTATTCCTGCTACCTCTGTTGTCCATCTTCATCCTCCATCTCTTTTCATATTCACCCCATCATTTCCCTGTCTTACCCACTGTTTCACCTGTGCCTACGGAAAACCCCCCCGATATACTCTCACCTTCTCTTTTCTCTGCTCTTTTGGTATCTCAAGACCACCCTCTCCACTCCTCTCTCTTTTCTTTGCTCACTCTCTCTGTTTCCCTGTGGCCCTCCCCCTCCCTTTTCATGTTTCCCCCTCCCTCCATCCTCTCTTTCCCTCGCTGGTTCAGTTAGTCAAAGAAGAGATTCACGGAAGGAGAGAAAAGGGGGGAAAGGCAGGACGAGAGTGAGAGTGCAGGAGTGGGGCAGGCTGGGGAGTGGGGTGTGGGGTCTCAGCCCTCTGTTGTGGGGGGTTGGGGGGGTTGAGATACACCCCAGCATTTTGTTTTAAGTACCATGGACTGCCTCTGCATTGTGACTACAAAGGTAAGCCTGTCTGATGTTCATTACTCTGGCTTTATGTGTGTGTGTGAGAGAGAGTAAGAGTGAAAGGTGTCCACAACTGGACAGAGTCTAAAGAGGCACACATCTTTGTGTTATCTGTCATTATCTGTCATTTAAAAAGTATACCGTATAGATGTTACTTATTTAAGACACAAAAATGGTGCTACATCTTTGAGATATTTTGTGGATTTTTATGATCCTGAGTGATGTATATAGACAGAACACTCTTTGATATCTCCCCCTCTCAATGACCCTCTCTCCCACTCTCTCTGCATCTCCTACTCTGTGTCATGCCTTGTGAGTGTATAAACAGGAGCTGGCTGACCTGCGTGGATGTAGTATAAAGCGGGAGAGAGCTGACGCTTGGATTGCCAGTGCAGGGCTTTGTGTCATGCCGGAGCTGCAGAATATGTCAAGGAAGAGACCATGGGAAGGCAGCCCTGCATGCTAATCGCCTCATATTTTCAGCTGCTTTACTTTTACCATGACTGTTGGCACACGCTAGAGCTACCGACTGTGCATTTGCACACGTCTGCCTCTCTCACGCACAGGGGATGTGATATATCATACACATGTGCTCAGCATCAACAGTCAGCTTGCTGCTACATGGAGGCAGCACTTGTTAGGAAATTGGCTAATACAAACAATAAATTAAACTGCTTTTATATGCCTCACACTCACTCCGCTTGCTCAGACGGCTAACAATCTGTTCCAGACCTTCAAAAGTCCTAGTGGACATACTTATTCACACACATTTCAAAACGGGTGAACGGCGTACGGTAGCAGCTGCAACTGAATATAGAATTGTGCGTGAAGTGACGACAAACCTGGAAAAACTCGCACACAAATTGTTAGAGTTGCAAAAGTTGTGGTCATTTGAAAACGTTGCTGGGACCCGGCGTGTGTATTGAACAGTAGTGAAAGCAGTTGCCACCTTTCTGATGTATTACGTAATTTTTTTTTTTTGCTTAACTGTGGCACATTACACACACTTGCTTATCAACCTCAGTTTCCTTGGCAACAGAAATTATTGGTCCGTTAAACACAGATAAGTAGGTGTAGTCAGATGAGCAGGGAGACCCTGTTTTACACTGGGGAGGTTTATATTAAAGGAGCATTATGCAATTGTTTTGCCTCAAATTAACAGCTTCAAGATCATTTTGTTGGTACACTGACTTGCAGAATGATGGCACTATCCCTGACACACCTGCTCCTTCACTGTGCTTGTCGGTATCTGATGAGAAGCGTGTGATGGTTTACTGCACTATGTCACTATGGACTGCAGTCACCTATAGGAAGAAGCTATGCTGAGCTGCTCTGACATGAGAACGTGTTTTCTCACCTGAGCAATTGATTGAATTCAGGTTTTCTGTCTATGACCTTTCTTTTGGGGTACACTGCTTGCAGAATCCTTTACCGCTCAAACTCAAAACCCAGCAGAATTTACAGTTCCAGCATCCTGTAATTACCACTTGTGTCTGCAGAGACAGCTGTGCAGCTTAAATACAGTTTAAGATAGAGTTTTATACTGTGAACAGAGGAGACAGCATGCATTTGATTTAACATTTTCTCAAGGCCTTTGTGCTGCCTTATACAACAAAGTTGCAGTATGACAAATTCTCTGTGAGAAAGTGAAACATAAATGTCAAGGTAATTGTGAGCGTGGGACATGCTTCTTATGCTTCTTATTTGTCTTAAGTGTGAGTCACTGACTAAACTTGAAAAAAAAGAGAAAGGCCACTGTGAGTGAAAGACCACAGTTGGTAACAGTGGATATTTCACAAAACTAGCTCCAGAATCCTGCATCGCTACCAAAGTGAGAAAGGACTTAGTGTAAAGCTGGCAAAGAAAACCTCAGTATTGCCAAGAGATTGTTAGACAGATGGTCAGCTTATAAAAGAGAAAGTTAGTGCATTGAAAGTGTGTAAAGGAATGTACCGACTGAGTGGCAAGGCGGGCCTTTGATCAACCAATAAGAGAACTGGATATTTTTAATAGCTGCTTGGAATCCGACACAAAAGTGAGTTTAAAAAAAGATTTGCCAGTCTTTACAGTTTACCTGAAAGATGGCTCATGGTCCAAAACTTGGTAGCATACCTTTAAAATGTGATTATTCTTGAATGGAGGATAGCTTCAGAGCAGGTGGTGTGCATGTTTTATGTAGCAGACGATGGGTGAGCAGCTCCCAAGGTGAAACTGTTCCCTGACACCCACATACTGTAGAGCAGGTTATGTAAATAAAAGAAGAAGAAAAACCTACTCATCCATGCAGGTGTATGCATACCGTTGAGTTTTGTTGGTGAAGCAACACTGGGGTGGTGAGTGACAAATGTGGGTAACCCTTTAGATAGTAAACAAGTTGATAATTTTTTTTGACACAGTTTTTGTCGGATAAATAGTAGCTTGAAGCTTCTTCTCGTCCATGTTGAATCTGAAATGACTTCTCTGTTGGACCAATGTGAATGAATCTCCAGTGTACTAAACCTCACATGCGGCAATTGTCTTTTTCATCTTGATCGTCCATGATCGATGACCACAGAGACACAGTTACATCTGATTTCTGCTGTGTTGCTTCAAGGTCCAGTGTGTTACAATTAGTGACATCTAATGGTAAAGCTATGGATGGCAACAAATGGAAGACTCTGCCGCTCACCCCTCCCTCTCCCAGGCTTGTCAGAGAACTATGGTGGCCTTCACGTACCAGAAAAGATGTAGTTGTCAGCAAGCGCTTTGAGTTGTCCGTCAGCAGTCCCCGCTCTCCCGCTCCGAGCCGTTTTCCTCCATCTTCATTGGTTTATGCACCAGGTTTATGTGGGCAGGATCCTGCAGTAGAGACATGGCAACAGTAGATAAAGCATGTTAAAATATAATTCTTGCCAAAACTATATATAGCATGAGCCTCACATACACGTTACTGGAATTATAATTCATTTTATTTGCACAAAGACCAATCGGTGTTAGTGAATTGGACCTTTTTACACACCACTGAATACACACAAACTCCAGCCCTGCAACCCTCTGGTTACAAGCCCAATTCCCTTCCACTAAGCCAAGGTCTTCCTTATAAAGCCTGGATGTTAAAATGGCCAGCATGGTTCATGTTGAACGAGCTAAACTCATTGGCAGCTTGCTAATATATAAGACCAACTTTCTGTCATATCATTCCTATCTAAATGCCAAAGATGACATAATTTAACAGACAAATACACAACAGAGTTGGTGGTGCACTGTAAAAGGAGTATTCTCAGGCTAAGTATTACCGAATTTGAATGTGATTTATTCAATTTCGGGCCACGTGGTGTTGTCGTGTTCCAGTGTGCTTTTCAGTGTGGAGTTTGCATCTTTTCCATGTGTGTGTTTTCTCCGAGTTCTCCAGATTCCTCCCGCAGTCGAAAAAACGGGCAGAGGTTAATCGCACACTCTAAATTAACCACAGGTGTGAGTGATGGTTGTTCATCTCCAACCTTTTATAAAGGTTCCACCTAGTGTTACCAATAACCCTATCCATGAAAGGGGTTTTAAAGGGTTCTCTGGATCAAAATGGTTCTTACTGGAGCCATTAGTGTTACCAAGAACCCTTGAAAAAGCCTTTCCCTAAGAAAAGGTTTTTCAGAACCAAATGGTTCCAGGTAGAACCTCAGCCCCTGTAGAAGAACACTTTTGGTACCTATTTCTAAGAGTGTTTGTCAGCTAGGATTGGCTCCAGCTCCCTGCAACCTTCGTGTGGACGATAAAGCGGTAGACAACTAATTTATAAATATTACATTTCTACCGCTAAATCCTCTTAAATGTTATCCACTGGATGTTAAAATGACCAGGATGGTCCATTTAGATCAAACAAGGATTTTGTCACCAATAGCTCTGAGGCTGAAGGAAACCATTAAATAGCAAACACAAGTGGAACAACAGTCATTATAGATCTGTTGCAACAGTTCTCTTTTAGTTATTTTATTTGACAGTCAACACTTTGTCAAGTAATCGATAAAACTTTATGAGTCTATTGTTGTGTGGCCATGACCATTTGGATTTTTGAGAAAACAACAACTACTAGTAATGCTCGTAATAGTTGTGTTATGTAGGTCAGAGATCAGTGAAGAAAATCAAAATGACTACAACTGGAACAGAACTTGAAGAAACCCCCTTTATTGGCTCAATCTTACCACCAGAAGGTTGAGGTTTGATCCACTCCTCTAGCTCACGTATATGACAACGTGTCCCTGGTCACATAACCCCAAATACTTAATATATGCAGCCACTGGTGCCAAATGAAGAGAGGTGAATGAGAGAAGGGATGCGGCGTAAATCTCGACCAAATCAACAATGCAACTTGGAAAAAATCTGCTGATGTTGACCCTCATCAATTTTTTTTATTCATTCATTCATTAGTTCATTCATTAGTTCATTCATTCATTTTTTTTTTAAATGATGCCAGTTTTATCTTTACATGACCAGGTTGTCTTACTTTCCCTAAACTTGTCTTACTTTCCCTAAACATTACCCCCGAGATGTTATGTGGGATATTAAGTTTTGTCGATTTTTGCGATGACATCAAACTCCCACAAACAGTGATGAGGTCATGGTCAGCCCTTATCTCTGGTGTAGAGTAGAAGCTGCTCCACAGACACCTGAAACTATTTGTAATTTCATCTCAGCGACAAATCAAATTGGAAAACACTGAAGAATTTAACTTCTAACCCTGTAATTGGGTTTGCATCTTTAAATTCACTCTTTGATGTTTTAACGCCTTATGTCATTTTCTGTCTCTTCCTGCATGACTGTCTGAGAGAATAAATACATTTTAACACATGCTGCAATGCATCATACAGAAGTGTCATTACATAAAAACTGGAATTGGAATATTAGGGCATATCAACTCGAGGAAACGTCACAGGATTTATATTTGGTTGTGAGGCTGACAATACCTTTGCCTCTGCCTCCCTTCATGGCACTGAGTCAGAGAGGCTGGTTTGATGTTTGAGAGGCCAGAACAAAGATGATGTCCACAGAAATGGGACTTGCACTAAAAGCAACTTATTTTAATGCGATCATTATGTCGGATAGAAAACCGTTTGCAATAAAGCATCCAGTATCTCTGGTGTGCATTCCAAGTAAATCTTACTGCCTTGCTTTGCTTGTCTTACTCCTCTCCCTTTGTTACCCTTGTTCCACTTCTCTGCTCTCACATTTCCAATTTTTGTTCATCCTCTCCGCTTCCTTCACCTCCGCAATCCCTCACCCTGTCCTCTCCTCCCAGTCCCTTCTTTCCTTTATCTCATTTTACCTCCTTTCCCCTCTTCTGCTTACTCTTCGCTTAAGCTTACCTTCTGCCTTCCTCCTCAGCACTTTCAAGGCTTCCCTAGTTAGTGCCCCTTCAAATAAATTATACATTTGACACGATGTAGTCAAAGCAGCAGCTCCATGTGTGTGGCTTCCTATATGGCATCATGCTCCAACTTGAAAACCTCTTCCCTGGAATGGGTTCTCACGTTCACATTTGTAATTGTTGTGTTGCCAGCTGTTCTTATGGTGAAATATATGAATATGTATGTGCTGTGTGTGTGTGTGTGTGTGTGTGTGTGTGTGTGTGCGCAGAGGACGATGAGGAGCTTATGGCTGCTGCATCTTGCTCTCATCTCCAAAATGGAGCTCAGCAAAAGCCTCTGCTCACGAACTAAAGAGTCTCCTCAGTATGCATTCAGCTCAAGCTCATCCACCTTAACAAGTGTCCATTCACTCTACTGTTTGGTGTGTGTGTGTGTGTTCTTGTACTTGTGGCATACTGAGGACCAGTGAGGGTTTTTAACCAACAAAGTGAGGTCATTTTCACGGAGTGAGGACATTTTGGCCAGTCCTCACTTTGTATTCATTGAAATCACTTCCTTAGGTTGTTATAACATGCTATAATCAATTTGTCAAAAAAAAAAAAAAATTTGGATGACATAGTATAGTATGACTCTTTCTCAAATTTTCGACCAAAATTTTTTTTTCAAAAAAGTTTTTCACATTTTCTTTTAAAAAAAAAATTCACATTTTTTTTCAAAAAAATTGTCAAATATTTTTTTTCAAAATTTTTTTGTCACATTTTTTTTTTCAAAATTTTTTTGTCAAAAAAGATTTTCTAAAAAAATGTTAATTTTTTTTTTCAAATTTTTTTTTCACATTTTTGACAAAAAAATTTGGTCAAGTTTTGTACAAAAAAATTTGGGTCAAATTTTGTACTAAAAATTTTGGGTCAGATTTTTTTTTCAAATTTTGGTCGGCATTGTATAGTATGACGTTTTTGTAAAGTTTTGGACCAAAAAATAAAAAAAAATAAAGAATCGAAAAAGTTTGCTAACATGCTGTATTCAATTTTTCAAAAAAATAAATTAAATTTTGGATGACAGTTTAGTATGACTTTTTTTTCAAATTTTGAATGACATAATGCATTATTATTATTATATAGTACAGTATGACGTTTATGTCAAATTTTGGACCAAAAAAGCCCTCCAGCCCTTCTTGCTCTGGGGCGCTACCTACAGACATTTTATGGTACTGCAACCAGTAGTTCTTTGTCATTCATGAAGTAAATATTTGTAATTGTGTTGATTTATGAAGTGGAAAATGCTGGTCCTCACTTTGTCAGCAACCCGGTCCTCAGTATGCAGCAAGTACAAGAATGTGTGTGTGTGTGTGTGTGTGTGTGTGTGTGTGTGTATGTGTGTGTATCCTACACTGACTGTGCTGTGGGTTAGGATTAGTGATCCAGTTGAGAGCTCATATGATCTCCACTCAAGGGCATGGGAGTCCATGAGGTCTGCCTTTGTGTGCAGCCACAGAGACACCGATCCTGTCAGGTTGCTCCCAAGACACAGTGAGTGAAGTAGAGTTTTATCTCTGTACAAGTCTGATGTCATCACTGGAGGTTCTCTGATATCCAATGTAAAAAAAAAAAGTGTAATGGGGGTAACAGACATGTCATTTAACACAGACAGGTGTATTATTCATCATCATTTCAGCTCAAAGGACAGAATTATCGTGGCAAAATAGTCATAAATTATGTGGTCAGCTGCAGATTTGTTTCATCTTTAGGCACATATTGCACCACTCACCCACACATTCAACTGCTTCCCTAGAAGAAAAAAAAAGGCTCACACCTACATGATCAGACAAAACTGCAGAGCATTCTGCTCTTGTGCAAGTGGCTTCTGCACTGTGAATTGTAAAACTGGGACCTTGCACAAGTTAAGAAATTGGTCTCCGGGTTCAAATTGAAGGCTGAGGAATCTTGTCTGGGTTAATGAAAAGCTTAATGATGCCACTTGTTTTAGATGCTAAATTCAGTTAACACAGGTGATGGCAGCTTACCTAGTTCATCCAAGCCCATCACTCACTTTCTATGAGTAACAGATGGGACTAATTAAATGGGAAACCTGAGTAAATGAGTGGGGACTCATAGTGAACACAAAATGCTCCCACACAGGTAAACTGCATGGTACAATTATGCAATCAAAAGTCAATGACACTCTGCAGGGTTCATAAATGCACACTGATTAGACCCTGTTCATTCTGATATCTCGAGAAAGGACTCATTAGGTGCTTCACAAAGTCACAAATCCTTAAGACAAGGCCTTTTTCTTTCTACGAAAAATACATTTGAATGCATATTGAGCTATTGCTGTGTTGGAAGGTGCACCTTTGATGACCATGATGCTCATGCATTAGTGCAATATGTAAATAAGAAGAAGGAGAGGTGACTGAGAATGTCAATGCAAGAAGTGACTGTGTCAGCAGGAACAGCCCGTTGACGATCACATAGAGAGGGTTATAGTAAGGTTGCAGTTTGTAAAATACCCCTCATTACAAAGATGAATGCACATTTGGGAGTTCAGTGATGCAAAAAGCCAGAGATGTGGATAAACGTGGCATGTCCAGTTAAGTTCACTCATCCCTCACCACATTCTCAATACGTGGGTGAGCGCATGTGTGGCTCACACCAACAGAAGAGTGTAGGCCTTATTGGTTGACACATCTTCAGCCTTTAAAGGGACACTGTGTAGTATTTATGGGTTTATATAACCCAAAAAATCCACTTTTTTATACATACTATGTGCTCCGTTGTTGATTCGTCTGCTACGGCCGCGGTAGCGCCGCCCTCTCCCTCGCCTCACGAACCTCATCTACTGACACGGAGAAAGACGGCGAGGACGACATTTGACCAGCTGAGGATACCGTAGCGCTCAGGGAAGGGAGGGGGTGAGCAGAGCAGCAGTTCTTTGTTGTAAATTTCAGCCTCTCCTCTTGATGGCACTATAAACTACTTACTTCACCTTTAAAGCCACCAGGACTCAACCTCAAACTTAAGATTTTGAACTTATGAGAAAACACTCTCCGTCACCATCAACAAAACACTTCATGACAGAATATGTTAGACAAAGTTACATCCCTCCAGCGTTCAATGGCAGAACAAGTTAATTTGTGTCCATTTGTCCATTAATTTGCTGTCTGTCTGTATGGTGCCAATGCAATGCTAACCTCTGGCTTGACATCAACTTTATAATGCCCACCCATCAGGAGCGTCAGCCAACAAGGAGGCTGTCGAGAGCTTCTTTTCTTTGTCAAATGCACACAACACAATCTGTCCTCTATTCTATCCCCACTCTCTCTTGATTTGCTCCAGACTCATCCAGGGAGAGGATGAACAATGCCTCATCATTTCCTTGGAATAAATGTTTAGATATCGCTGATGATATTTTAACATGTCACGGCGTGAAGAGGCCACCGGCTTATCTATATTGCTTTATGGTGTTTTTAATGAAGAAGCTAATTACATGTTTAAGCCAGACTATCCCCCTTTAGACAAGTAGACTTTAGTTGTGCAGAACCCTAAAGCTATATTCTGCAACTGCTTTCTAAAACACTTACAAATTTTATAATAATTGAAATTATTTATGCACATCCTGGTGCAATCAATAAAAATAAAATTGTTTGAAAAAAAAAAAAAAATAGTATCCATTCGGGTTGGGTACCAAAGGCTGGTACTTTTACTTTTAATGTATCGGTGCCAAATTTTGGTACTTGAAATGTCTGGGAGAGAGCGCAAGAGCGCGATAATGTGAGAGCTACGCTTTGCGAGACTACGAGAGCACGACAGCAATAACGGTGAGCCAAACGCAGTCAAGGCAGGCCTTGCTGCAGTGCTAGTAGTAGACACGCAAATGTTAGCTGCTAGCCTTGGTAGCTGATGCTACCATCATTTGCATGTCTTTTTTTGTTGCCCCGTGTAGTCGCGGAGAGAGCAGTGACTCGTGACTCCACAAAAAGGGTTTGCTTGTCGTTAGCCTGCCGTCTGTGGCTAGCTAGCTAACTTTCGGCCAGTTAGCTCACCACACTTGTTTGTGACAAGAGACAAAGGGCAGACAAAAAAAGAAGAAGCTTTGGTTGTGGAAGAGAGAGGTCTTGTTGTTGTTGACCTGGGCCTAAATGTTCTATATTTATTTCTAAATAACATTTAATTATGTTTATTTATTAGTGCTGTGCAATAGGTTAACGCATGACACATTTCCATGTGACTGGAAACGACGTGAATGACGTCATGTTTACATGCCGCGACACTGGAGTCCAGGCACCGCTTACCAGTTAGCTCCGTTAGCTGCATTAGCTCCTTTTAGCGCCGTTAGCGCACCTACAGTCGAACTGGAGCGGTCTGTTTATTAAACGAAAAGAGCAGCGTTACAAATAACCAGCGTACCTGTGTACTGCGTATGTGTGCCTCTGCGTATGTTTTTAAAGTTCAGTGTTACCTTAGAGACTCATTTTAACTATCCGGAGTCACACAAACATGACGTCCCGCGTGTCTTTTTCCGGTCAGTCGTCATGGTCAGTCAAACGTTCGACAGCACTATTATTTATTTACTGTTCTTAAATCTTCTTCATAAAAAACGGAAACTGAAAACTTTGTTTTACAACTGAAAAAAATATTTTAAAAGTACTGGTACCGAATCCCCGTATCGGTTCAATTATGAACGGTACCAGTGGTGTAATTAGGCCTGTTTTAGGGGGTCTGATGCCCCCTTTCACTTCATTCTACGTCGTTATCCTATCCATTCCACTTGTTCATATAGAGAACGCCCACATCACTGGAAATCACGCCTCTAAATTTTTCTAACTTTGTTGACTACAGCGCGCGCCAACTCTTCATTTTCAATGGAAGGCTGGCCGAGCAGGTATGCTTTTTACGCATTTGTATGACTCTTCTGTCTGAGAGCACTGAGACAGTCACATGACTTTATATTCATGGACGGAGATTGTTACAACGTTACAAAAAGACAATGGTTTTTGCTGTAGGACGTGAAAAAAAAGAGGGGGGTCGCTTTGTGAAGGGCAAAAGACGAGCCCATAGAAAGAGTGGTGACCCAGGGGGAAAAGCCCTCCCGGTGATTCTGGTGGATTTTGGGATGTTTGTCCAAATACGTGAAACATGGAGAGACGGACTGTCATTTTGAGACCAACGTACGTGATATGCGGAAAGTTATTGTTTACTACTGTTACTAGGCAGCGGACGTTTACCGGCAGTACAAGTTGAATATTTTGGTTGTACACCCTCTACGCCCGAATACTGCAATGAACAACACGCTGAGTATAAACGCCTCCGTACATACTTATATGGTCACGCGCCATCTGCGGAGCCCCGCGCCACGGCGTCGCCCGCGAGTATAAACAAGGCTTAAAGGGGAAATAAGTAGTTTATAGTGCCATCTAGAGGAGAGGCTGAAATTTACAACAAAGACCTGCTGCTCTGCTCACCCCCTCCCTTCCCTGAGCGATACGGTATCCGCAGCTGGTCAAATGTCGTCCTCGTCGTCTTTCTCCGTGTCAGCAGATGAGGTTCGTGAGGTGAGGGAGAGGGCGAGCTACCGCGGCCGTAGCAGACGAAGCGGAGAGAGAGGAGGCGGGACTTCCGCTACAAGTAAAGAGACGCTTGTTTTGTTCTCTCGCGTTTGTCCTTACAGGCTCCGGTAGAAACATGGCGTCTCGCTGCTAACAGTGGCTATGCAACCACGGTCCGCGGTCATGTTATTTTACATGACTTTTTGAAACACTACGAAAATGAAACAAAAACTATTATACAGCGACTAGACAATGCAGGAGCACATAATATGTATAAAAAAGTGGATTTTGGGTTATATAAACCCATAAATACTACATATTGTACCTTTAAGCCTCCCCTGTCCTTAAAACCTAGTGACGCCTCTGAACGGTAAGCCCTAGTGTCCATAGCCATTGCAAAATTGATCCTTTAGTTCAGAACAAATAGGTTGATTTGCTGTCATACCAATCTTCCCACCCGCAAAGTTACTGTTTTCTGCAGATGAATTAGACATGATATTGTCAGTATCATTGAATATGTCCTGACAGCACTCTCTATTCCACTCGGCTTTCGGTATTTGTCCATGTGTTTTGAGTATGGAATTTTGACAGGGGAATTGGGATGTATCTGTTGGAGTCACAGATTATGGACTTTTAAGCTTTACTTTTTATGTATATATATATATCCTTACCCTAGACTGTGGTTATGTTGAGTTGACCTGAGGATAACGTACCATAATTACCCCTTATAATAAAAATAACTCCTCACAGGGAGCATACTGTCCACCAGTAGACCTTGCTTGCACTCTCTGCTGCTTAATTTCAGTGTTTTGGCTGTCAGCATTGCTGTCTGTGCTAAAATTGCCCATATGACAGGTGACAGATTAGATCCATCATGAATTGTTTGGGCTGGAGACTTTGTCATATCACACTGAGTGAGAACATTAACTCGCAGAAGGAGGGTGGCTGACAGCTGCACAAGATTCTGCTTTGACGCTTGCACATGCGCCGACTAGACTAGAAACAAAGCATTTGTGTGCTTAATGTGTAAATGAGACTATGGGTAATGAATAAATCAATATAGATGAAACTGATATTTAAAGATGAGGATATATTCAATAGAGGAGGTCCTGTGGGGGTCATTGCATGGAAAGAAGTCAAAGTAGGTCAACTTCTTTTTCCTAAAATGAAATAAACACACTACTGGCATTATTATAGCACTTGTTAAGTGTGTCTGTGTTTGAGGTGTCATGTGAATGTAAGGGGGAAAAAAGGAAAGGTAGGAGAAAAATGACAAAAACAAGAATGACGAGGAAGGCAGTGCTGATATCATCGATATGAATAGCACTTGTATTAGCCTTGCAAATGAGTTCTGACTTTTCTTGCAGTGCTGCGTGTGGTCATATTTTTTTCACAATAGTGCACAATGACACCTTGTGGAATTTTGTTAAACTACATCGCTGTAGTCCATTGCGACCTGGCTCAGGGACTTTGTCCGATTCCAGCTGCTGCTGTCGTACCTGTCATACATGCTCAGATGCTTGAATGCTACATCATGCTAAATAAACCCAAGAACATACATTCTGTCTTCTGTGAGGTCGAGGCCTTGTGTTTTCCACAATGATTATGAAATAGCAGGAAGCTGTTATCAGTAATCAGTTACTCATAACCCTTTTCTGCAAAGGAGGGTTTTCACCTCATATTTGACACACGTTCAATCGTATCTGAATTACATTCCTTACAACTCTTGCTGCATACATCCTGGGGCATTTTAATGAACATTTATAATAATTTACAACATTTATAATAATGAACATTTCAATGAAAAAAAACCCTCACGTGCTAATGTCACTGTGAGCGCTTACACCTGACAGTAATGAACAAGTGCACATATTTCTTTTGGTGTGTGTGTGTGTGTGTGTGTGTGTGTGTGTGTGTGTGTGTGTGTGTGTGTGTGTGTGTGTGTGTGTGTGTGTGTGTGTGTGTGTGTGTGTGTGAATTGTTTGTCCCTGGCTTTCTATCTTCATGTTCCCCTTATAGGTGATGTCAGTTGCCTAGCAACCAAGCAATCAGGGCCCGATTGTTGCCATGACAACATGGCAGGGGTATCATCATGGAGAGAATAGAGATGAAAAGGAGGAAGGAAGGGAGAGGAGAGAGCAAAAGAGAGATAGTGAGTGTGTGTGTGTGTGTGTGTGTGAGAGAGAAAGAGAGAGAGATAGACTACCATTGAGGGATGTTGATGTGGAACCCACAGTGTGCAGGTAGGAGGATGACCTCTGTGTAGGCAGCACGGTGAATGCTCCTGACTGCAGAGAATAGAAAATTAGCAGTGGATTTGCGGGTTACACAGCGTTCGACACTGTTCTAACAGCACACGCTTCATTCCAGATGGAAATGTCACGATGTGCTCCAGTTGTTTTTTGTCACAGACAGTGAAGCTGAGGCAGCTCGGCCACTGCTCAGCGCGTCACTGGGGTTTCTGATCGAGGGCTGTGGGCAGTGTGCGAAATACCCATTAATAATGATGTGGTTGGGGGGTAGAGGGGTTTGGATCCATCCATCCATCCATCCATCTTCCATTTGTTGCGCAATACTGTTTCACCACCCCAGGTGCCACCCTGCAGTATTGGCTATCTTCCCTGTCAGATGTGGGCTTGTGTGGGCCTTTTCCACAGCATCATTTGGAAAGCAATTAATTAAAACTTTAAAATACAAAAATAATTTACATTTTGTCTGCTTATAAAGTATAAGAAAGCATGCAAAGTGTATTATGAATGTAGATCATATATGTAAAATTTAAATCTTTAAGGGGACCTAGAGTGGTCCTGTTGCACATGTTAGTTATGGAGGTCTACTTACATACAATAACTTGTTTTTTATGGTCAAAAACCTCCGAGTTGCTGGAAACGAGCCGATAGAAATCTCTCCTCACTGAAGCTCTCGTCAGCCGCGGTGTTTCAGACTGAAATCTCACCCCCACAAGACAGACTGTGTTGTGATTGGCCAGCTAACGACAGCTTTCCCAACTGTCTTGTGATTGGCCAATACATGGAAGTGACGTAATCGGCACACCAGCTCTCAGAAACGCAGCTCCCCCCTCTGGAACGGTGGATGCACTGCTACTCATTATCAAAACATTGTTTTAACAATGTTTAAAAATAGCTTCTTCACGACTCCCCGCCGCAGTCCCTTTTATGACTTTGACCCGGAGTCAGACCCAGAGTCAGAAGACACTGTCACTCGTGAAACACCTCCACAACGGACGTTCTTCTTCTTCTGTGTTACAATGTAGGCAACCGGATTTGCCAGAGCAGGAGGATCTGCTGTTCAGGAGAAATGCTGTTTACGTAACCGGACCGAGTTTTTTTCAGAGATCTCGCTGAGCCCGAGATTACAATACAACACAGCGTTCTCAGCAGTGGCTGAACTGGTTGTTTTGAACTTCCAGGGCTTCATAACAGTTTAATGTTGCAGATACACACCAAAAAACAGCATTAATTGGAACTTCCTCTTGGTCCACTTAAAAACATGTTCTCCAATTACACTGTAACCCGTTAGACCCCCCTCAAATTTGACCTTTGAGGATTTTAGGGGGTCTCGACTGTTAATCAGAGGGTCTAGACCCCCCTGTATTTTGCACAGTGGCTGTGGGCCTAACCTCTGCAGGTGTCATAACCCATCCATCACCCAACAGCAGTCCAACGGGGTCATGGCGCATTTGCTATTTACTGTTTATTCCCTGGTACATCTCTGCCCTCAATGCAGCTATGTAATAGACAGTGGTGAGGGGAGAGAGGATGGACTGTTGCTAAGGGGAAACTTGGACTTTGTAAGCGATTAAAACGTCCAATCTCAATCAAAAATGTTTCCATTGTCTTTTAGTAGTTGTTTTAGTTGTTAGCCCTGAGGTATGCAAGATGACCTTAAATGAAAAAGGTGTTTCAATTTCAGTATTGTGAGGGGCAGCAGCAGAGCATGTACATTTACATTTTGCATCAAAATTATAGCCATTATTGTTTATAAAGATTGGTGCAGTGTGTGAAAGTACTGGCCCACATTTTGAATCATTCCAGTCTTATATTTAGTTTGTTCTGCCTATTAATCACATTCAATTTGTCCTGTCTAAATCCTATTGTGTCCCAAAAATGTACATTTGTTGATTCCATAAAATATTTGATATTCAACTATTTGTGAGGAGCACAAGCCACAGAGGAGTCATTCAACTCAACTATTTTGGCTACTGTTACAACAAAACATAGAATAAATAATGTCTTTAGCTTTACAAAGAAAGAAAGAATCAAATGCTTAGTATATCTTCTTTACACAAGTACACACACATTTACAAATATCATGACGTAGTCAACTGATGTTTTTGCAAAGACAAATATTCTTGATGTATTTTAACGTGAATGATCGTTCTTCATTGTTTAATCTCCTCATATATATACCGTCTAGTCTTGGAGTTTGGACAATTTGGTGCAGATATAGCCAACTATCTTAGGTAGAGATGTGATGGATTATTTGGCCTTGGTGCAGATTACACAGTCTCGATCAAATTTTAATAACGTAATAAGGTCTTAATCAATGAAAAATAGTAAAAGGTTATTGACAAGTCTTTTGTTTAACATTGCAGCTCAATACGGCAGACAGAGAGACAGTGTAAGGGAGATGATGCATCATGAAACGAGAGAATAAAAGTAGTAAATAAAACGCTACGCAAGGTTTCCTCTCTGTCGCTATGTGTCGTCCTCTCCTCACTGACAAACATATTTTATGAGTCACGACTGGAGCAGGCTGTGTTTCCTTCATATTCAGACCCCTTTCCTTTAACAACAAGATATATCCAACACTAACAACTCCAGCTTCCAGGAAAACTCTCTCTCTTTGCCTGCTACGACAACCGCCCACCCTCCCCCCTTCCCCTCCCTCTCCTTCTTTTTTTATTTCCCCTTCCCCTTCCATAGCCTCCCATCTCTCTCTCTCTCTCTCTCTCTTTCTCTCTCTCTCTGTCTCCCCATCCCTCTCCTCCTCTACTGCGGGTGTCTGGGAGGCTGTTTTTCCTCTGTCTCTCGCTCATGAAGGGCCGCACTAAGCTCCCTTCCCTCTGCCCGTGTGTGGTAGGTAAATTCACCTCTCCGCTCGTGTCGTTCTTCTTCTTCTCTATCTCTCTCTGTTGCTGCCTCTGTTTTGCATGTTAGCCTAAAGTCTAGCTAGTTGTTCTGGCTGGATTGAGAGACGTCTCCATGTACATCTTTGGACATTACACTGAAAAATGCTTACCATGTTCTCCACTCTCACAGGTTAATCAGTAATATGTGCATGAAGAATATGTGCTATTCTTCTGCATGCGTTCTTGGTTGGGTTTTATCATGCACTTAGGGTATTACGTATGAATGTGGCCTGGTACATGTGGGTGTGTATGTGTGTGAGTGAGCATGTTAAGACATACAGTCAAACTCTCGCAGACTTGTTGAATGGAGCAGTACAGGATCATATATGCAGGTGAATTAAATCTGTGTTTGCACTGGCATATACTGCATATTTGAATGCATTCATAGTGTTGTGCACCTGTCTCCTTGTGAGGACAGGAGGACACAATCACAGTGTCGCGCAAAGATTAGGCAAATTATCTGGGGAAACAAAATCAACCCTTATTCATTGAAAAAGGTCATGTCTGTTTAAGTGATTATGGCTCGTTGCAATTAACATCAGACATTAGAGTTAGAGGTGATAGAATTGGTCTCTGTGTTATTATGTTTAATACAATAAATGCAGGTGTTTGATGCAGTGCCTGTTCGTGAAAATAAAAACACTGAGCAGGCAAGAGAAGTCCACAGCTCCTCCAGTCTTAATTAGCTGAGTAGACATGATGAGGTCGGTTGAGTGCCATGGCACCAAGATGCCATTTTTAATGCAGCTCTGCAGCCAAAAACTAGTGTGTACATGTGTGCGGGCGTATGTGTGTGCACGAACAGCAATTTGCACAGGTTACTCCAGCATCATCTGTCAGTTTCTGCTGCTCAAACTCATTGTGCAAAGATGCAAATTGAAAGTGGTTCTGATGAATGAGAAACTTTCTTTTTTTCAGTGACCTTATTACCGGAATAGATATAATGTGATCAATATGTTTTAGGGAATCAACACATTTTTGTTGTTTTGCCTACCTCTTGTTAGATTATCTACTGTAATTTAAGAAACGGTAGCAAATGTTCCCACTTTCAGTCAATTAAATAAAGATGTAAAGATAAGGGATCAATTTATTTATTTGTATTTGTTGTTGTGAGGACCAAATATATATATGTAACAGTAAAGTAGGCCAACACAACTTTCACAGTCATGGCCTGGTTGGATTTTGTGAAGATTTTGTAAAGATTTGAGGAGTACACACTAACTGAATGGTTTCAAGACTAGGGATCTATAGGTAAACGTTTTTGCCTGATGAGGAATCACATACTACAGGATTTGTCTAACCAACCTCAGCCAAGTGAACACATCAAACCCTTGCAAGAGTGACCATGTCTATGACGGCGACAGATTGAAGGCGAAACATCCTCATCTTGTTTTGATAGTTTTCCTCTACTTCCTGTCATCTTTTGATGCTATTTCCTGTGTGCCACCTACTCTTTTTCATTGGCTTCATTGGTTTGTAATTGGGTCTCTAATCAGTACACACAACCCAATTGCGTCCAGAGTCACAAAAACATGTTCGTTTGACTGCGATTGAGCTTGAGTCTGTTATCCTAACACACTTGCCGATTTGAATCTTTACCCCTCACACTAACAGATTTCTCTGCCAACTAGCCATGCTGTCCCCTATTAGTGCTGACTGGTACACACTCTGCCCAGCTGCAAATTGTTGGTAATATCGGGCAAATACATTTGTGTCCCCGACTTTAGTGAGTTCAATACTGCAGCAGCCTACAATACACCAGTTATGGTAGTGTATAACAGAAGACAGACCCATCTATAGCTCCTTAGCAGATTAAGGAGACACTCCAGCATGTGAACATGTGTCAAGACAAGACGATGCAAGCACCATCTCAGGGGGTTCACCACAAAAGCCAAACCTCAAAAAAGGTCAGATTACAGTCTGCAGTAAGTATGCCAGGAGACCTGTTGAGTTTTGGATCAAAGTGTAGACAAAATGGATCATTGTTGGAGTGATGCACAGATCAAACTCCCAAGGCATACCATTTCATTAATCCAACATCCAGAGCAGCTACTTAAAAACATGACTCTAATGTATTTGGTTCATTTGAATCACTGATGCAAACCATGTAGCATATTGACTCTTGTTTTTGTGACTGTAGTTGGTTAAACCTGATTACCCCCTGGTATCAATACAGTTGTCTCAATCTTATTCTGAATAAATGAGTTATCTGTGAGAACTGAGCCACACTGGGACCTGGGCCACTACTAAGACCACAGGATCCTTCAACATTTTTGCAAAGCCAGCCATATTCAGAGTGAGCAATATGATCATCAAATCATTCAGATTATGCTTGCTGAACATGATTTCACGATGCCTCTCTCAATTATTATAACAGTGAGATCATTTCAACATTCAGACTTTTTTTTCATGGGACTTCAATGCCAGGTTCGATTGTATATATTGGCATGAGTTGTATCGATGCAGATGTGATTTTCCAGAGGCTTTGAGAAAACAGGTTTGAAAAGACCATGAGAGTCAAAGCTTTGACAATGCACTATGCAAAAACAAAACAAAAAATCCAGATAATTACAACGAGTTACCATTTTACCATTTATTTGTTGTCTGCTTTTCAATATGAGAACAATATGTTCTCAACCCAACATTGCTTCCTAGTTAGAAGATGGTAATTATAGTTAAATTTAAATTACTCACTGCTACCCATGTTACCTAATACTGCAACATACATTCTCAGTGAACCATAATGATGTCCATTAACACTTTATTACACCTGCTTCAAGGTTTGACATAACCGTAACAAGAGGTTATTTGAGATACTGTTAAGGTTTGCTGTCATTTTTTTTGATTGTTTTGAACCAGTGGCCCTTCTTCTCTGACCTCTGGCATCAACATTTTTGCCCAGAGAACTGCAGCTCTTTTTTTCCTGACCATTCTCTAGAGATGGTTGTGCATGAAAATCTCTGTAGATCAGCACTTTTCGAAAAACTCAGACCAGTCTTTCTAGCACCAGAAACATTGCACATTTAAAGCAGACCTAGACCGGAAGTTCCAATTAACGCTGTTTTTTTGTGTGTATCTGCGTCATTACCTTGTTTACGAAGCCCTGAAGGTTCAAAACAAGATCCTCCTGCTCCGGGCACTAGACCGGGTACATCCGGTTGCGTACATTGAACCGCAGAAGAAGAATAACGTCTGTTGTGGAGGTGTTTCACGAGCGACAGTGTTTTCTGACTCTGGGTCTGACTCCGGGTCAAAGTCATAAAAGGGACTGCGGCGGGGAGTCGTGACGAAGCTATTTTTAAACACTGTTAAAACAATGCTTTGATAATGAGTAGCAGTGCATCCACCGTTCCAGAGGGGGGAGCTGCGTTTCTGAGAGCGGGTGTGCTGAATATGTCACTTCTGGGTACTGGCCAATCACAAGACAGTTGGAAAGGCTCTACGCTGGCTGGCCAATCACAACACAGTCTGTTTTGCCTGACGAGGGATCACATACTACATGATTTGTCTAACCAACCGAAGCCAAGCGAACACATCAAACCCTTGCAAGAGTGACCATGTCTATGACGGCGACAGATTAAAGGCGAAACATCTTGTTTTGGCCAATCACAACACAGTCTGTCTTCTGGGGGTGAGATTTATGTCTGAAATATCGCTGCTGACTAGAGAAAGAGAAAAGCTACGAGAGATTTCTATCGGCTCGTTTACAGCAACTGGGAGGTTTTTGACCATAAAAACAAGTTAACGTATGTAAGTAGACCTCCATAACTATATGTGCAACAGGACCACTCTATGTGAGCTTTAAAAGGGACATATTATGCAAAATGTTGGGACTCTGGAGGCCTATGAGTAGGCAAAGTGTGAAAAAAGATGACTCACTCATGTTTTTGTGGTCCGCCTGTCTAAGTACAGCAGATAAAACATGTGACGTTGACTTGCGCACTCATTGCTACGTCAAAATGATACATTCCTGGAATTGTTGTCTCGCGGACCTCCCTTTGTCCCTAAAAAACACGAGAGTACAGGCGAGGGCAATAGTATCTGGAAGAGCAGAAGTCTGCAAAGTGTTCTATTCTTGGCTCCACAGTGCAGCACAGAGTTCTACACAAACTTCCAGCCTCAGAGGATTTACGTGTCCAGTGAATACATTTTATATATGACGGCAATGTGCAGGGTAGCATCTGCAAATTATCGCTTTTCCAAATGCTAACTGCTGTTACAGCCTCAGCGAAGTAGTTTCCTGTGTCTCATTTGCATTTAAAGAGACATGCACTCAAAACCGACCGTTGTGAACAGGGCTGTTTTGGCAGGGTGATTGAACTGCGATGGTGCTTCATCCTTAAGGTATTTTGACCAAAGCATGTCACAGACATGTTCATTAGGACACCAGGGAACTAGGTTAACTTGGAGAAATAGGGTATAATATGTTTCTTCCCGATTCTGGGGCTCGGTTTGAACTGGTGCAGATTGTTTTGACCATGTCCACATGTCTAAATGCATGGACTTGCTGCCATGTGATTAGATGATTATATATTTGCGTTTAAAAGAGCAGTTGAGTAGGTGTATTTAATTAAGTGGCAGGTGAGTGTATGAAAACAATGTTGTGTTACAGAGACATTTCCTCAGCTGAACTGACTTCATTGGTCATTTTGTTTTTCATCGTCAAACCAAAGTTGCATTCAATTGTCCACTCATTTGTAAAACTCATGCCAAAATGCCACACTTTGAGATGTCTGTGCTGGACACATGGACAATTAATACTGCCAGTTAGCACTACCTGTTGGCACTAAGTGACTGTTTTCATCATGCTGGCTAGAAACAGTGCCATGGCTGACCAGACTGGCACCCTGCAGTGCTCGCTGCATACCAAGCCAAAGTGATATCAGCAGTAGCCCAAAGTCTTTGTTGCATTTCATCAGAGGCAACTCCAAAAAGTTTTACAGTCTGTGAGGCAACTTCTTTGAGAATGCATGCACACACACACACACAGTGAGACAGAAACCAGTGTGAGCTTCATGGAAAGTTGGTTATAATTAAAATACGCCTGGTCTTCTGGTGGTTAGAGTGAGCCTCTTTCTCTGTGGGGACTTCATCTTCTCTGCATATGTACATGGGTTTTCTTTGGGTACTCCAGCTTACTCCCACATTCAAACGACATGTAGCTTGAGGTTAGGTTAATTAAAACTAAAGCAGTCTTTCCCAAACTTTTTTTAAATAGGGACCTACTTTTTTAGGATGACAAACCATTACGACCCAATTCACAATACAAGTTGTGACAAGAGCGCATTTGTGCATGGTAGGATGTTTCTATTTTTACTGCCACTTCTTTAACTCGTACTACTTTGAATAGCTAAACCCTTCAGAGGTGTGCTGTATCTATATACATATGTACATCTTGATTAAAAGGCAGGAAGAAATTCGGCAAATACTTTTGGTGACACAAAAGAAATATCCTGCTACCCATTTGTGTGTCCTGCTGTCACTCTCTGTGAATGTTAGCCCTGTGGTGAACCCTAACCCTCACCTCAGTGTCCAGCTATGCTCACAACCCTTGAAGAATGAGTTGTAGAGAAGGAATGAATGATTTTGAAAAACGAGCAAAATAGCCTAAACGAATATGTGAGGACATGATTGTAGCAAATTAAAGTAACAGTAATATAATCTTGCATCACAAAATGAATACAAAATGTTATGGCTACAATTCTCAATTGGAGTTTAGTAGTACACTGCCATGAGGTCCTATAGACTGCATATAAAAAAATAATATATAAAAAATGGAAGGAGTCAAAAACAACTTCAAGATTTGCAATTTGACCAGCTCCATGTTAGTTTGTTGAAACGGGTTAACAGATTGGACGATACTAGCCGTCAGTGTCCACTCATTGGTGTCAAAACTAACAATTAAGACCATTACCTCTTCAGGAGAATGTTTACTGATAAATGTTACTTATAAACCAAGTGAGAGGCATCATTTCTGTAGACTTCCACTCAAACTGAGATCTTTTTTCATCCGGTGGTTGCTCCTTCTATCTAATTTCCTTGGCTCCACGTTTGTGTATATACATATAAAGGTAAATATAAATATAAAGGTCTATTTTTCAGGAAAAGGCAACATAATACATTTTAAACTGATCTTTATTTTAACAACTAAGAATACATTGAGAACCTCTGTATTGTGGCATATACTGTCTACACTAACATGCATTTGGTTGATGCTCATAGTGACTCTTTTTAAGTGAAGCTGGGACAGAAAGAAGACTTTCTGTTTTATAAAGTGCCGATTTTGGTCACGGAAGGCGCTCTTGTGTCTTTTCATCCACATTTTTCCACATCAGACGTGCATAAACCTCAGATAGAGGACAGCTGGCAGAGGGTGGTCTCAGTACATCACTGTTGTCTTTAGTGTGGGAGGAGGAACAGCAGAACCAGGCTGTGATAGAGGAAGTGAGGTGATGGTTGTGTAGAATTAGACCAGTCGTCGCTGTGACACAGTCCTCGCCTGTCACAGAGAGAAGATCATCTGTTCGGGTTTCATGATTATAGTGTAGAGGTTCTCATCCCATTTGAGGGTGGTGCAGATAATTACCCTGCACGAGCGCTGTTTAACCATTTAATAACTGTCTCAAAACACGTAGCTACCAAAGGAGAGAAAAGTGTCCAGTCCCGTGCTAATTGATTTTTGGTGGCTATTGTGAAGTGTGATGAAGATTGGCCTGAACAATTAAATGTTGTCAAATTTAAATCACAGTTTGAACGAAAACAATTAGCAGATTGCAAAGGCTGCTAAATAATTATTCTATATTTAATGCTCTGTTTACCATGTAAATGTAATCTCATACATGTTGGAACCATTCAAATTCTTTACATTGTGTTCTTGTATTACACCAGAGAGGAGTTCATGTTTTCCTTGTGTCATGTGGATAACAGTGAATATTGAATTGAAGCTTGAATATATTACAATATTGGTCAGAAATATCCCTGTTAAATTGTTCTGCCGGTTGTCGGTTGAACATGAAACATACACCATTTTATATGCACAATGCTCCAGGTCTGGGGATGACTCCATTCTGGCATGATACATAATGGCTGGCTTTACAAGAACCAACATAATCAGATATAAAACATCACAGTTTGGCTGTATAGTGAAGTTTTGAGTGCTACTGTTGCACCTGCAGCTGATCTGAGGCAATGTTCCTCCTGGTTTCAATCCCTGTGCAACACATGGGAAATGAGGGCAGGATTTTTTTTTTCAAAGAGTTTTCAGTCCAACTGGCCCAAATCCAACCTAACTTTCTATTGGCCACTTTTCTTTAAGCCAACCATGTCCTATTTGGCATGACATTGTTTTTTAGTAAGAACAGGTGAAATCAGACATTCCTGCAGAGAGAAATCCAATACTGCAGGTTCTGTGTAGGTGTGAATACCACAATTCTCACCTTGGGTGGGGGTGTTTTTGCTCGTGAGTAGAGGTAATACAGCCTTGGAGCCTCAGGAGATTCCCAGTTGTGTTTGCACTTTAGTTGAGACTATTTCATTGTCAAAGCAGCTTAGCGCTCGTGGTTATAGAAGGCTGAAGCCTCTGGACTTGCTGAGATACACATTTTGTCCTCCAAAATGTATAATGTATACACTCTTTGTTCATGCAGTTGTGAATCCCCGTGACGAAGGATTTTAATATCTCAATGCAATGCGTGGGCTTATACCTGATTGTAGCTAAAAGACACACAAACCACAAATAACTATTTTGAGAAACATTAAAATGTCGCTGCACTGCCTTACAGACTGGAATCATCCTTTGCATACCAGCGGTTAGGAGAAAGAGTCCAGAGTCCAGTACAAACAAATGTTGTCAAACACTCATGTGGAGTAAAACCATTGTGCTTTGTTTCTTTCTTTCTTATCACAGATTAATCTAGTTCATTCTCAGGAGACAGTGGAGGAAGACTTTGTAATCAATAAAGTGAAAATTGTAACAAACCATTAAGTAATGACTGCATTCAGTTGTGCAGTTTGACTAAAATATAGGATACACATTACAGGACAATTCCTATTGGTGATGCATTAATTTTTGTCCATAAAGGTGGCATCATTTTAAATCCAATTACAATAGAGTTGACTGTATGTAAGCCGATATGCTTACAGCTAATTACTAAACTATTATACAGGATGCATAGACGATATGTGGTATACATATCATGAATCAATGTGAATATGCATGTATTTTTCATGAGTTCCACATTTATTGTGACTGTGATGACTACCAAGTGTATTATATAAAAAAAAATCTATGCAAAATAAGATTCAATATGCAATCATTTAAAGTTGCTAACTGTTGCAGTTGAGTGTGCACGTCATACCAAAACAAAAGCGATCATGACGCCTAATGCGAGTAAACAGTTCTGCCTAGTCAAGCTGCAAGTTACATTTGGGAGGTGGAGTAGCTCAGTGGTTAATAACGGTACTCCCACGTGCAGGAGACATTGCGGTCACAAGTTCAACCCACCCCTGGCTAGTTGCACTCAATTGTAAGTCGCTTTGGATAAAAGTGTCTGCTAAATGACATGTAATGTAATGCATGAAAACAGACATGCAACACCGAATGTGCATCAAGTTACTCGTGCAAGTCCAAGCTCAGAGTTCTTCATTATGGTAATAATACAGGCCAATATTACCCTGGTCTTATCTCTTCCTTGTCTGAAGCCTTTCTATCCCACAGCCATTAAACAATACAGTAGGTGTAATAACTGAATGCTGAATGTAGATATCTGTCTTTTGTGTTTTATTTCTACCCTTTTCATTTAGAGTCTATTTTTATATTTTGCAATATATTTTAGGAGTGAGTGAGTGAGTGAGTGACAGACACTGCAGCTTTAAAATGTCAGAGGTCATAATTATGAAAGGGGAGTTTTTGATGCAAAGCAGCAAAACAGTAAATGAGTGAGACACTACTCTCTGGTCGAAATATTTGTTACCTATGATTAGTGCTACAACGCCTCATTGACTAATTGCAGAAAAAAAAAATAGTCGATGGTTTGTTTTCCCAAATGCCGTGCACTGACAGCTATTGTTGGGTACCGTTCATAATTGAACCAGTATGGCACCGGTACTGGTATCTGGATCTCGGTACTGGTACCAAATGGTACTTTATTTAAGTACTTTAGAATGTTTTTCAGTTGTAAAACAAAGTTCAGTTTTTTTATGAAGAAGATTTAAGAACAGTAAATAAATACACATAATAAATGTTAGTTAGAAATAAAGATAGAACATTTAGGACCAGGTCAACAACAACAACCAGACCTCTCTCCTCCATGACCAAATCATCTTCTTTTTTGTCTGCCCTTTGTCTCTTGTCACAAATAAGCATTTACGCAATCAACTGTGGACTGTGAGCTAACTGGCCGAAAGTTAGCCACAAGGCTATCGCTAGCCACAGACGGCAGGCAAACGTGTCACCAGTCAGAGGCTGGACCCATTCGAATAGAACGCGACATGTCACGGCTCTCCCCGTGAGTATGTGGGGCAACAAAAAAAGACATGTAAATGTTGGTAGCTCATGCTATCAACGCTAGTGCTAGCACTGCTAGCGTTATGCAGCAGTCGTCACTTCCTGTGGGTCAAATACAGTTCATTCTTCTGCTTTTAAATAAATCCTGTGTTTGACCAGGTGCTTCATCAGGTTTGAGGTATTTCCCCAGCCTGTCTTGCATTTCGCGTTGCAAATATTACATTGAGCGCTGTCTGTGTCTAACTTTCGACCACTTTTGGCCATTATTGCTGTCGTGGTCTCGTAGTCCCATGACATGAACCTCTCCCATTCTCGTGCACTCTCCCAGACATTTCTGGTACCGAAATTTGGCACCGATTCATTAAAAGTGAACCAAAACTCGGTAGTACCGACACAAATCGGTGCCAAGTGCAAAAAGTACTGGCCTTTGGTACCCAACCCTAGTAATAAAACGTGCCACACTTGGTCCCAATCAAGTTGACAGATATCAGAAATGAACTTGTTTATGATGACAAACGGACATGGGATGAAACAGAACAGAAAGTCTTTCTTTCACCACTCTCTACTGGCTGCTGTATGTCATTAATACTAATATAACTATTATTTATATACTATACTATTATTCTATATTATTTCTAATATAATATTAATATCTAATATTATATATTCATTCAAACATATTTTGGGATAAAGTGACAGCCCTAATGTAAGCTGAGCCTCGCGTACCATTGTGCCACTTCAGCAATGCATGAACATTTATAGTGGTATAGTTTTGGATGATTCAGACGCACCTCGATCGGTAAGATAATTACCAAATGTTTTTTTGTGCAGTTCATAATCTGACTGTCATTACAATAGTCAACAACCAGTATACTTTTAAAATAGTCATTAGTTGCAGCTCTACCTACCTATGAGCTTGTGTTGCATACTGCACCTTTAAACGAATTTTGACTAACTGGCTTTTTGGCAGCCACAGCTTTTGTTTCTGGATTCAGATCAACCGGATCTTTTTCAGTGCTGGACATTTTGATCAGGCTTCGATTTAGATTTATAAAAGTATACTTTCTTCTCAGACACTGGAGATGAGTGATGAGAAAATTCAAAAATAGCTGCCATGACCACAGCTGGTACAATGACAAAATGTGACGTGTGACACATCTGCCACTACCTAGAGTGTATTAGGCTTAGTACAATTTCTGGCACTTACAGGCTCAGTAAGCTGGTGTAACAGCCTGTGGTGATTAATGCCAGCACTAGCAGCCTACTCTCATAGTCATAGTGATTCTTTTTATTCTTTGTGTAAAGAATAGTGGCATGTTTCCCATGGCAGCTTGAAGGCACCTGCTTTGACTGTATGTACCCAAATCACCTGTGATATCAGCAGCCATGTTCTAGATATGGTGACCAAAATGTTGCTGGCAAGTGGACTATTTGTTAGAGATCTGCCACCCCCTGCAGATGTTGTCATGGAAACACTCCATCTCTTTTGGGTCTCTCTCGCTCTCACTCGCTCTTTCACACAATGCAGCATTAGGATGTTAATGCTACACTCAACATTGGAACATCCACAGTTCACATTTTCACGTGACTCCCACACTTGCATAATACTGTAGTGGCAGAGTGAAGCTACTTACAGTATATAACCACCATCGAAATTATACTGCATCTATAATGGTTATGGATAGAGTAAGGCATATTCATCTTTATGTATTATCTCTATGTGAATTGAATCTAAATGAAATGCGACTGATACACAGGCAGACAGAACCAGAATGAGACAAAGATGGTTGAATACATGAACAAAATGATTTCAGCCACCTGACATAAAAGTCACCTTATAATATTTTGCACTTGCTTAAGTCTTATGAATAAATGTGCAGCTTTTTCTCGCATTGGTGAACCTTTTCTGACTAGAATCTTAAATGTGTGTTACTTTGGGAACTGCTCAGTCCCTCCACCAACCCCCTGTGAAGAAAATCTGCAATTTTACACCACAGCCCACTTGGGTAACTTCATCTGTAAGTTCAAATGTTTCACTTTGTGACTTTGGCATTTGAAATCCTTCATTTGGATTAACCTCAGTCACACACACTCATATATTCACAGCTCTACCACAACTGTGAGTTAAAAAAAAAAAAAAAAAGCTGATTTATGTGGATTTATGTGCACTTTACACACTTTCATTTCCAGCTGTCTAACTATTAAATAATGCAGAGATATCAAATACTTAAGTACAAATTGATGATAATGTGGGCTTTTGCTTAAATCAGTTGTTCCTTGTGTTCCTGCTGGCAGACAGGGTGTCAGTGAAAGTGAGCGTCTGTGTCTCTGATGGATTCCCAGTAGCACACTGCCAGTGCACATGGCAAAGTCAGCGCGAACCTTATTCAATAGCTCATACAATCACACTTCAATCCTGAAAATCACGTCAATGTTTTTGAATGCATTGATAATGTTTGCTGGGCATTGAATGTTGTTGGATCAGTCTTAAGAGCTTGTATTGCGAGGGAGATAACTAAGCTTTTATGTTACAGTTTTATATAAAGGAAAAAGAAAGAGATTGTCGCTCCCTCTCTTGTTTGCATGCATAATTAAAAAACAAATAAACTCAGTTCTACAATCCAGTAAACTAGTGTGGGTGTGAAAATAAACACTGCAATGTGTGTTTTATGTTAAAGTGAGCACAAATGTCATACATAAAACAATGATTGAAAAATAGCTACGGCCTGAAATATTCAAACACTATCTAAAATAAACAAGACGGAGCACTTTTTATAATCACACATCAGTTTCACAGTAGATCATAGTGCTATGTGAGAGTCAAATGAAGAATATTTTTGCAAAGAGAGTAAAAGTAGTCTTCTTCACACTGTGCTGAAATCCATGACCTCCCTTTGAAAGGCCTCAGAGGAACCTGCTGATGTCTTTAGCACATTGCAGATTTCCCAGGATATCCCCAACTCTCGGCGAAGGTGATAAGGTTTGGAAAAAAAAGAAAAACCTCATCAGCTGCACACTGGGCTATTTTGAACCGTCTCTGTGTTTGATATAATGCTGACGTCACCAGGGAGAGTTGAGTCCTGAGCCGCAGTCAGTCCTGAGATGAATGCACAATATTTAAATCTCGCCTACCTGGTTCTCTCACTCCACCCTGTGGGCTCACCATGTCAACACAGTCACACACTGGTGTGTACAGAGTACAAAACCTCATAAAGTATATTATTGTTTATGTGTAGCACTAAAAATAGTGTTGTTTATTCAATTCAAAATCAATAATTAGTTTTTAGAGCTCAAAGTCATAAGGCATAAGCTTCTTATAATCAGCTTAAGCAATTTCTACCAGTTTTTCTACCATAAATATTCAATAGATAAATTAGCAACATTTTACAACAGGATTTAAAATGTATGATTCAAAATTTAGTGCAATTGTCATTTATTAATTCAATGACTGTGTTTGTCTCACAGAGAGACATGTCACACAATTTTGCATCCTTGGTTGTGAATTAATTTTTGTGAAAACATTTTATGAGGCAAAGGTCCAGTTGTGGTATGTGGGTATTCATTAAAACGATAACAACAACCATAAGCTAACATAGATTAGTACTGGAACTCACGTCACATGCTGATTTAAAATGTATGATTTGTTGATTTAAAAGTCAAGTTAAATCATATTTACACTGATTCCCTTGCTGGAAGAATCTGAAAAAAATCCAGTGTGCACCATCAATCATTTTTGTAGCTTCAGGTATTTTCTAGATGTCCATAGTTTGAGTATGTAAAAAAATACACAGCTCTGCAACAACAGTATACAGCCAGTTAATTGCTTTACTGCTGTGGCTGACCAGTGTATTTACATAGAAAATGAACAGGACTTAAGCCAAAAACAATTATAATACAATGTTAGTACAAATACCAATGATGAGAGAAGTCCTGGTGTGGATTTCTAAATGAAAACAAGTGACCTATAGGGGCTGAGTTATACTCAGTTATAAAATCAGAGATAGGTTGAGGAGCAAGGCCATCATGGGCTTTTTTTTTTTTTTTTTTTTTAATTTTGTCGTGAATTCTGTATTCCATAGGTATTATATTAGTATCCCAAAACAGGAGTGATAGTTTAAGTCTGGCTACTTCAGCACCTTGGACAGCTCGGCTGGCGTTGTTGTAGTGATCCAACAGGGGGCGCAGTAATCACACTGCAACCTTATTAGCCATTGTCGGCAACGGTTGGATATGGCATCATAAAATATTTCCATTTTGACGTGACTTTTTTATTGTTGTTGTTTTTTTAAATAATTTTACTACAAATGATGTTTATGAAGCCTCCGGTGGTGAGTGATGAATGGACAGAGTCTCCTCTACTGTACTTTATTATAGCTGCGCATAGAGTACAAACATTACGGTCACGCACACACACACACACACACACACACACACACACACATATGGAGCTATATATACATACACATGGGGAGGGAGAGAGAGTGAGGAAGAGAGTGTGGAGTCGCAGAATATGAATGATGCTGCTGCCACTGTTAACTTAAACAACACGGAAATGTAGACTCAACAGCAACAGACCACGCAGACATTAATGATATGTAGTCGTAACTTCGCCTTCCGGACCCGAGCACCGCCACGGTCACATTAAAGAGGGGGCATACCGCCTCAGTGACCGACCCCCACTCCCCCACTCCAGCTCCGCGGCTCAGCTGCTGTGTGTACCGAGAGTGGCGGCGCGCCGACGAGCTCTGGTCCGCGCTGCTGTGCGTTTTGGTGTGCGCTTTTTGGACCGATGTCTCTGCCTCTCAGGAATTTAAAGTGTCTCTCGCCGGTCATGTGCCAGTGTAAGGTCATCTGCAGCAACCGGACCCTCTCTCTCATGTTCGGGTGCAAGGTAAGGTGCAGACGCCTGGTGTCTCCGAATGCACAGCGTGTGGAAAAAAGTGAGATTTGTGCCAATTTGTAAGGAGAAAAAAAACATAATTAAAGCGAGGCCTTTGTGAGGGGAAATGTGCGTTTAGGATCGTATTCATTCCCAGCTTCCTCTCTGGTCCATCTGCTCTGTAAGCACCTGCTTATTCACACAGAAAATACCTTTACATTCGCGCGTGGGCTGTTTTTTCATTCTTAGATTTACGCAGCATCATTGGCCAGCACGACTGTGTTTCTCCATCACATGATTTTTTTTTTTTTTAATGAATGAAACAATTACTTGCTTAATGTTTTTTTTTTTTTTGGTTTGTTTTGCTTTAGATCGCTGTAATAAGCAACATGCAATTGTTTTTTTGACCTTGGAGAATTCACTTTATTGCTCAGGGCCATTTAAATATCATTCATCATCACAGAGATGGATGTTCCACTGCCATGGAGGCTTAATCCCAGCGTGAAATCAGGAAACACTGGTCCTGATGTGGCCTTCACTCATCAGGAGGAACCAGGTTACTGTCCTCTGGTGTTTTTTATAACTATAATAATGTTTAAAAAAAATTTATCTGTGTATACAATACAGTTTTGAACTACATTGACAAAGTAAGGTGAGGGTTAGGACTGCAACTAAGAAGACTATAGATTTAAATTGATGTAAATCAAGGTATCAAGTTGTTTGGAGTAGAAGGAAAATAATTTAAGGATTAAACCATATAAATTACTTCAATAAAACCATGTTGGTGCAATAAAAAGGAGCTGATCGAGGATAGGGTAATATCTAATTGCAATTTCCCTGACATATTTCGCAACTTCATATATATATTATGTATGTTTCAGGTCAAAGCTTCGGCTAAATCTCAACTTTGCTATATATAATCCTATGCAAGAATAAGAACTTATGAAATGTTTACACCACAAGACATGGAACAGTTAAATTACAGCATTTTGCAAATTGCATCATTGTTCAGCCCTAAAAGGCAATAATGCATGTCATTGTTTTCAGTGTGTGCAGAGGTTATATTCAGTGTCAGGATCAGTGAAAACCTCAAACAGAGATATCATATCATTGCAACATTCAAAGTTATAGCATGTTTTGCTGATGAGAATGTCAGTGTGGATGTAAAAGACTGAGTCAGGGTCATTCATTCTTTCATTTATTCACTCACACCCAGCTTCAGGTAGCCAGCTTCCCACACACAAAGGCAGATGTGTCACTCTTACAAAGCCACATCCATCCAAAATCCTGTGCTCTTGTTCCCCAGGAATCATCCACACACTGTTGTGTGTACAGAACCAAACACCATTTGTTTGTTGATTGAGTTCTGACGCTTTGGCTCAAGTTCAGTCTTGTTGCTGGAATCGGTTGCACATGAAGTTATATCTATACTTTTATACCAGCAGTCCAGCATATTTAAGTCAATGTAAAAAGATAATCATGATTAATGAAATATATTAGGTTTATCCACCTATTTCATATTTAATTATAGATTTAATTATGTGTCTATTCGCTTCTGTGTGTCCCCACAGTGCCGTCATGAGTAATTTCTTCCTTTGAGATGCCAAACTTTCTTTGAGAAAAACATATTAAAACTCTCCTCCCACGGTCATCACAGCCAACCAGTGAAAGTTAACTGAACAGCATCTGGTTAAAACAAATTTGAAATAAAATGATTAGGGTTTAGCTCATTTAAACCATATTACAAGCACATGGTGTTTTAAGTATGTTACCTATTGCTGGATTGACTCGGAGGTTCCCAAACGTTTCAGGCCTCCACCTCCAAATTTAGGGACCAGAGACTCTGGATCTTATTATAACCAAGAATATTAAACACATAATGTTGCTGTTGAGTGACCTGCTGTAGTTGATCTGTCATAATCATGTCAGGGGGTCATATATAAGGCTGAAATATAAGACAATCAACATGATGGTGATGAAATTTCATAATTATTTTTGACCTTTTGTATGACTACAACATACCATTCTTAATTATCTGTATTGTTTGTTTGATGAAAAATCGTCTTAAAACCCTCTTAGATCATTCAAAAAAAAAAAAAAAATGTTAGAATGATTATTTGTTATAAAAAAAATGTATAACATCAATAAACATATAATTGAGTAGATAATGGTCTTTATCACTAGTTTGTGAATCTCCAGAGTTTGTTTTAAAACCAGAAGACTGTCCATTGCTATGTTATAGATAATAACCTTTATTTATAACCTGGAGAACCAACTGTCATTGGCAATAGTACCATGCAAAACCATCAGATGTTATACAATAAAACAAAAATGACCTAAAATAAATAATCATCCCCAAAATGTCAGAATACTTTTAATAGTTCACCATATTGTTTTCATTTGTGTTTGCATGTGTCCTGCTGGTGGGGTAGCCTATTAACAGCCTGTGTTCAGTCTGTTGCAGTGTCGTGGCAGGTTGTTATCAGTGGTGCTTTTTTCAGCCAGATATTTTGGGATGTGTTTTACTGTTACTTGTCACCCAGGCCACATTTTCTGTACATATTTCAGGGATTTTTTTTTTTATATTCCTTCCACTCTGCCGGAGTTCCTTATGTTTGCTGAACATCTGCGTTACAATAGCTGCACCACATGACTGCTTGTTTTCAAGGTTATTTGTTTGTATCACCTTTGTCCTTTTGTCGAAGCTGGCGCAGAGTCCTTTCAGTCATCTTTGATTCAGGATCTTAATTAAAGAGTCTTTATGTGGTTGGAAGCCTTCAGCAGTACTTTAATGGGCTCTTTTATGCTTCACGCTCATTGACGGCCTCACAACATTTAATCAAGACGGACTGCCTCGCTGAAGTTTGATGTTTTGCGTTGCATTACAGTGCTTCCATTGGAGGACATGTAATGAATGTAAACTAGCTTGAAGGTTGTGTTTGAATTCAAGAAGGGCATTCATGTAATGAATGATTTACACCACAGGGATCAGTGTGCCTTCATCTCAATCGGGATCGATGATCACCTTAGTCTGAGAATCGATCCTCAGACGTCTTTACTGGAAAATGGGCACGTAAAGGACGGGCTGTCACTGATTACCCATTAACCAATCAAATGATCAAGAGCAATGATGCAGAAATTATCGCAAGGTGATATCAGAGGTTTTGCATTGCAATGTGCAGATTGTGATCCTGCATGTGAGGCACCAGTTTTACTTTTCACATCCTCACTGCAGCTGTTACAAACACTGCTGCATTTGGATATGACCTATTTTATCCTTCCTTCACAAGAGCGGTCTCAAACGTGCGGCCCTCCAGTTGATTTCCTGTGACCCACCACTTAATCAAGTTATGAGTTATTTCTGTATGTTTTTTAATTAATTTTACATCAATAATACATTTTAATTTTGAGTAATATTTTGTTGCATGGGCCACACAGTTGGCGTAGTGCCTTTGCAGCAAGAAGTCTTGGGTTCAAGCTCCGGTTGGAGCAAGGACCTTTCTGCATGGAGTTTGCATGCTCTCCCCCTGTGAGCGTGGGTGTTCTCCAAAAACATGCTGATTTGGGGATTAGGTGAATTGGTCACTCTAAATTGACCATAGGTGTGAGAGTGTGAGTGAATGGTTGTTTGTCTCGATATGTGGCCCTGCGAGGGACTGGCGAACTGTCCAGGGTGTACCCCACATATCGCCATATATCAGCTGAGTTAGGCACAGCACCCCCCATGACCCTCTGCTGGAGGTTAAAGTGGTAGATAATGGATGGATGGTATATAAGACTATATGTAAGACTTTTGTTTTATTGGAATATCAGAATATGGTGATATAATTTTCACATCGCTCATCCTTACTGACCGCGTATTAGGGCCAAGTATGAAGAAAAGAAAAAAAAACATTATGAACCGGGGAGGGGGGTAATATTTCATTTGTTTATTTGTTCATTTTTATTTAACCTTTATTGACCCAGGAAAAGACCAATTGAGATTAAAAATCTCTTTTACAAGAGTGCCCTGGCCAAGGCAGGCAGCAGCATAGTAATACATAAGAGTATAGCATAGTAATAATACGTCAGCTACAACAATAAAAGCCGCAGGCAAAACATCTGCAGCCAGCTGTTTCTGCCATCCAATTTTCCACTTAAAAGGATTCAATGAGACCAACTCATTTCGTTTCAACATTAATGCGATTAAAAGTTTCAAATCTATGAGAAAAAAATCGCAGATTTAGTCGAAAAAAATCTGAAAAGTAATGTTTTGTTTTTGTCAAGCAAGCTCCTGAAACGCTGCGTTCTTCAAAGCGCCACATCTTGAGGATCAATTTATTTGATGATCTGTCTTATTGTATCCTGCTGTACCAGAAATCCTATTTGAATTGCCCATAGATGTAACCAGCAATATCCTTGCATCTGTGCATTGCGTTGTCGTTCCTGATGCAGAAAAGCTAACACCTCATCCAAATGAGTACGGTCTTCTGAATAGTCCCAATTCAGGGCAATGTCTCTTCAAAGTCTGGATATTTATGATAATATGGTAATTTTGGGCTAAAACCATGAGTATTTCCTTACCGCTAAATCCGATTGCAAAGGATAATTTGATCCACTGCAGACATGTTGTGAAGATGTAGTTCCTTGAAAAACAAAATACTATTTTTCCAACTTTTTTCTCGTGGATTTGCTACTTTTAATCTCATGAATCTGTGACTTTTTTTTCTTGACATATTACCCCCCTCCCCCAGGTCCTTATTTTTATTTTTTCATACTTGGCGCTAACACTGAACAGCTGCTTTTGCTGCAGCTGCAGTTTGACTTTTTCCCTTCTATGCCCGACTCAATGCTCAGTGAGGTCTTTTGAGTTTGAGACCCCTGCTTTACAAAGAACAGTGAACCTCAAATCTGACAGTATCGTTTAAGCTACGTTCAGATTACCAGGCTGAAGTAACTCGGATGTAATTCTTTTCAGGGCTGTGTGGACACTGAAATTCAATCGCTAATTCAGATTTTAAAAACAGATGTGTCCCTTCAACATGTAATCCTAGACCCAGAATATATATCCGATATGCTGGCGTATGACATGAATGAGCCGTTTTTTTTGCCTTGACGTCATTGACTGAGCTGAGCTGCTAAGCGTCAACAAGTAAATACAATACAAGTACTGCAGCTGGTGTAAAATACACCTCCACTAATTATAAAAATGACCCTTATCCATCTAGTTTATAAGAAAAAACATGCATACCAGCAACCTCACAAAATGTAGCTGATAAAACAATGTCTTAATGGCTTTGTTGTGTTGTCGTGTCACCTGAGAGAATGCAGATATTTAAACTTGCCGAATTATATGCAAATTACAACAAGACAGATGCACGTCTGTTGCTGAAAGAACTGGAACTGAGCACATCAAAGCTGCAGAAGTGGTGTTGTTGTTTTTCTGAAACAACCCACATTAAGACATTCATAAAGAAAACAAACTCAGACCATCTGGCATAGATGTGCATCATCAACCCTGGAAATTTAATTCGGTGACTGTGTTGTGCACAGAATCAAAGCAACTGACCCTCAGGTTATGAGCATTCTTAGAAAGTGAAACAAAGAAAAAGAAATAAACAAAAAGCATTCGTCTCTCTCGAACAATACTGAGATGTTATGTATATGAGCAATGATTATCTGTGTTTAGACAGATGTGTCACGAATGCTTTAGATAAACTTCCCCTTCTTACTGCACATGTTTAAAGTCATAATCTAACAGCAGTGTCAGAGTCAGACCAAACAATGTTGATATATATATAATATAAAATATAATATATATATATATATAATAAATAAATGTACTGAGTGTATTATACACTCAGTACGTTTCCATTTACAGCTAAAGCTATGTTTGAAGCTCCAATATGCCAAGTGTGGAATCAATTTATTACATGAAGCATGTCCGCCTGTGCAACTTTAGGTGGTGATCTTTTCAGCTTGGTAGTATTAGGCAGATTCTGGACTAGCTGGTGCCATTCTGAGACTTCCTTCCATCCACAAACTTAAATATTCAATTATTTAATTTGACAGAGCATAAAATGTGACTCCCTGTCAATACAACAAATGTACTAGCTTGGATTTTGGTGAAGAATGAAATAGAGAACTTCTGCCAGCCGACAAGGTTTTATTTTTTCGTTGCAAGGAGAAGGTCAATCTTCACAGGAGTGATCCTAGCTGGAGGAAGACCCTGAGCAAAGTGAGCCCTCCACATTTATACGTGAGCAATGCCCCTTTTGCATTCCTCCAATAGGCAAGGAATCTACCTTTTCAGGGCGTAGCTATGCAACTGGGCAGGTATAGTTTTAGAGACATTTAAAGGGATACTTCACCGATTTGAATGTGGCTTTGTATTGCTAGAATAGCAGTAGTATTTTGTAGAAAATGTGCTTCCCTCCCTCAGTTTTTCACTGAGTTGTAAAAAAATCTGTTTTCCATTTTCAAAATTTGCCCTACTTTGATGCAAAAGGCATCATTTGACTCACAGTAGGGCACATTTGGATGAGGGAAAACAGATTTTTTTTACAAGTCAGGTAAAAACTGAGGGAGGGAAGCACATTTTCTAAAAAATACTACTGCTATTCTAGCAATACAAAGCAACATTCAAATCGGTGAAGTATCCCTTTAATTTACCATTACACTACCAGATCGTTCTATTGTTTCCAGGTGGGGGTGGGAATTATGGTGCATGTGTAAAGTCCATGCCAGACTCTGGTCGGATTGAATGTTTAGTTATTTGACACAGAGTCACTTTATTTGAATGCGTTAGTATTAGTGGCATCTCAGTCACACTTAACATGTGTGCAAGTCTGGTTTAATCCAGCTACCTCAATAATAACACGTTTCTAGACCAACCATTAACCAGTCCTTTAGTGTTGTGTGTTAAAATGGCCTCCAGTGCATCATACACGGAAATGTATCTACTCAGCATTAAGAAGGTCTGTGCATGGTTGTGTGGACAGAGGGGGAGGGGAATAAATAATCAAGACCCCCGAGTGAGTGTGAGATCTGTGAAGTGAATTGAGGAGAATAGGCTGCAAAATAATTAAAAATTGCAACATTCCTTGCTCAGCCAAAAAGTAGAGTGCTGAGAACTGCATGATAGTGCGTTAACAATGCAAAATTAAGGAAACACAAAGTTTTATTTAAAATAAATAAATAAATAAAAACATTTTGAGTGTTAAATTTGAAATTTGAACAGTATAAAACTTTTGTGCAAAAACAGGCCAAACTCCAACTCTCTCCTCTCTGGTTACAAACACTGAATTCCGACTTCCTTCCAGAGGAATCAGTATTTATATTCCAGGAAAAGAACCGATTCATCTGGTTCGCTTTACATTTTACAGTGTAAAGTAGACATGTAGAAATAGGGTATAATATTATTATACCCTATTTCTACAAGTTAACCTAGTTCCCTGGTGTCCTAATGTACATGTCTGTGACATGCTTTGGTCAAAATACCTTAAAGCTCCCATAGAACAGGAGTACCAATTAATGCTGTTTTTTTGTGTGTATCTGTGCCATTACCTCATATATGAAGCCCTGAAAGTTCTAAACAAACAGTTCAGCCACTGCAGAGAACGCTGTGTTGTATTGTAATCTCGGGCTCAGCGAGATCTCTGAAAAAACCTGTTCTGGTTACGTAAACAGCATTTCTCCTGAACAGCAGATGCTCCTGCTCCGGGAACTAGTCTGGGCACATCCGGTTGCGTACATTGAACCGCAGAAGAAAAAGAATGTCAGTTGTGGAGGTGTTTTGTGAGATTTCAGTCTGAAACAGCGCGGCTGACGAGAGCTTCGGTGAGGAGAGATTTCTATCGGCTCATTTACGGCAACTAGGAGGTTTTTGACCAATGTATGTAAGTAGACCTCCATGACTAACATTATGTACGATAGGACCACTCTATGGGAGCTTTAAGGATGAAGCACCACAGCAGTTCAATCCCCCTGCCAAAACAGCCCTGTTCAGAACGCTCGGTTTTGAGTGCCTGTCTCTTTAAATGCAAATGAGACACAGGAAACTACGTCAGCATTACACCAGCACTTTGCCATCATATCACCCATATGAAAAGTCATATTGAGGAAGGAAATATTCTATAGTACTTAGTCAGCGTGTTGTCTTGTCAGCGTGTTTTTTTAAAATTATTTTATTGTGTGTATTTGTCACTAATGTATCACTATAGGCCACATGGTTGGTGTGTGCATGGGTTTTCTGATTTCCTACCACAGTCCACAAACATGCAAAATGGGGATTAGGTTAAACTGGACACTCTAAATTGACAGTAAGTGAGAGTGGATGGTTGTTTGTCTCTATATGTGTCCCTGTAATGGACTGGCAACCTGTCCAGGGTGTATGTCAGCTGAGACTGACTCATTAATTAACAAGATCATCACTTTCAGATTTTCTTAGACATAATGTACTGTAAATGCAGTTGAACACCAAGTTCCTGTGAAAACGGGCTCCAGAGAGACAAAATGGGAAACAACACGCATCAGAAGGACAACAGTCGATCCTACTGTGGCACAATTTACTGTATCTGTGACGCTGATTTGAATATTTAAATCAAGGATGATGCGTGTGTGGGTTTTTATCAATGATGATTCATTCAGCAGAGATTATATTCAGAATCTCATTAACTTGTGTTAGAAGAGCATGAATTAACAAGAGAATTTGTGACACTGACAAGTAAATGTTGACTTTCTAAATCAGTACTAGGGAGTACAAATGGGGAAAATGTTATCCTTGTTTTTTTTTTATGGGTTTTTAGTGTAGCAACATGAGCCATTGGGTGGTGAAGAAAGCTTTAGGGAGTACTTTAGTGATTTTATTTGTAAAAGTCTTGAGTTAGTGTGGACAGTAATGAGGGCCGGTATATATATATATATATATATATATATATACACCACAGAAATTGTGTTTACTTTTCTTTTTTTTGTACACAAAGTTTTAATTGGATCATTTAAATAGCGCTGCACGACCGAGTGCCTGGACGATCTCTCTGTGGGACAATGTTTTAAAGCCGGAGAGGTGCTGGTCAATATGAAACACCTTCACTCTGCAACACACCATGCACAAACCTACTGTAAATCTGTTTTAATCACACACTGTATTGAACTTAGTTTGTATGAATAATACGTTCAAATTTATATTTTACAGCTCATTTTCAGCAATTCCAAAAATGATATAGTTACCACACCCAACAGCTGATTTAACATTGCATGAGGAAAGTGAATGTAGGGGATTGATTGTTGCATTCAAATCATGCCCAGTGAAGCTGTAAGCATTCTGCCCCATGGCAAATACAAATCTCTGCTTTTGTTGTTGTTGTTGCTGTTATTGCAGTATAGCTACAGGATATGAACACTTGCCACTTGCCAGTGAAGCACCAGTGGGACTAAAGTCTGAAGTGAGCCCAGGAGAAAGAAGAGTGACTCCCCTCTCTTCTAAGGCTCACATATACATGACAAAAAAAGCTGTGCTGTCTGTAACGTGTAATAATATGATGGTGGACTCACAATCATTAACACTTTACAGTGGGTGGGTCTGGTGCTTGGTGCCGGAGGTATATTGGAGGTCAGCAGTGCTGCTAATGTTGCTAAAGTAAAGTAAGTCCTCGTCCAATCTTCATAACTGTGTCGTATTTGAGCTAAACACAGAAACATCATGACTGCAATACTTTGTGATTTAATTGGGCTGATGCCTGGGGTGACACTTGAAAGCTGGACATTTCTGGACTTCTGATGCACACAACGTGATCAAAGCAAAGCCACGGACCCACAATGCACTTCAGCAACGCTTGATACTTCTCCATTCAAAGTGAATGAGAAGCATCTCAGTTCATGCGTCCACCATGTCACTGTGAGTCTGCTGCTAAAGAAATGAAAGTGGTGATTGGGGTTTTCAGCACTGGAGGAGACACTTGAGAGTGAAAGTCAGCTGCGACTGCAAGGACCAATGTTTCATAATGCTATGTCACAGTGACAATGGGTGATACAGCTTTGAATGCTTTCTTACACAGCAGATTATAGAGGATTTTCTCCACTAACATCGAGCAGGTGTTGTGGCCTAAATACAGTACTGTACTGAATGTGTAATTTGTATAGTGTTAGTGATGGATGAACTAAATCTAAAGCTTGGGTCACAGTCATTACAGGTACTGTATAACTGTATAAGAGACATACATTGTGCTTCTTTTTATCCTGTAATTCTTTTTTTCATATATGTACTTACAAAAGCAAGTCAAGTCTGATATAAGTGCACCCACTGACTGCTGCACAGGACTGACTAATGATCCAGTAATTAAACAGTAACAATCAAAGTTAAAAATGGCTGCAAAGATGGAGCGAAACAAAAGTAGCACAAGGTAAAAATATCAGAGATGTGACTCAGGTCAGCCAGCCAGTGTATGAGAAGAGCTGAAAAATGGTCTTAATGCAGTTTTCTGACAATGTATCATTGTTTGTGTATTTGTAATAAGGGTGATGGCCATGTCTGAACAGAAGAAACTGGGTTATCATCTTTGGCTTTTTTTCACAGTATTTAAAACTCTTTACAAGGTTTTAATTTGGTTTCATTCCAGCACATTTACTTATCAGCGCTATGCACTATTTCTGCACTGATTTCAGTTCATGTGAGCAGAAAATGGTAAAAATTCATCCAAATGTAGAAAAATCATGAGCCATTATGATTAAAAGATGCAAATAATAATAATATAGCTTCAATTCTGTGGAGATACAGTGGGGTAACCAAGGGCTCCTCATGGGTCATGTAACACCTTGCACTTTGAGTGCATTTGAAGTCTAAATATCTGAAATGATCTGCCTGAGAGGTGAGATTAGCTTTCAGTCCATTACCTAATGCACAGCCTTTTAAACGCTCAAGCTTGGTCCTTGAATTACAAAGTGAGATGACGGTAGATAAAGTTTGACAACTGCTTTACATTAAATTAACTCGCTTAACCATCAGAGGACCAATTTTCCAGTCAAAGAGAACATTCTGATTATCACAGCTATGGAAGAACACATTCAACTGCATATCGTAAAGATTCTGATTATATTGACTTTTAAATTTGAAGAATTCCTAAAATAAATTAACTGGTTGCTTTCCTAAAGATATGCAATGCAGATACAATTCAGTCTTTGAAAAAATAATTTGTTTCTGTAGTGATTTATTGGATTTTTTTTTCTGGCCGGATTAAACCCCCTGTTTGAGAGACAAAAACACATTTCACTGACACAATATTTATTTAACCAGACTATATTATATTAAGTTAGTTAATGGAATGTATTCATCTACGCCTTTGTTATTTTAATCTCTTTAACATTCATTTGCCCTTCTATTAAAATGCAGCCATCTATTAATAGTTACTGACATAATATATATAGTTCAATACAGTATGAGCCATACATTTTTGTATTAATTTATGTAATTCTACTCCGTGCCACTAGGGGGCTGTATTTACAGTGTGGGCCAGTTAGTGAAACCCAGACACAGGTGTTGCTGATTTTGGAAGTAAACAGTTTTCGACTATGTGCTTAGATGTGTGGTGAGATATTAGGTTTGTTATTTTGGTTACAAGTATTATGAGTTAACGTTATTGCCGCTGTAATGGTATATGAAGGAAAATAGATCTGCGTGTTAATTGTAAACACAACTGAACTCGCTCCGTTATGTTCGAGCGCCCTGGGGGCACGTCAGAAACGTAAATCCTCCGTATTAGCATTAGCAACCAGTACTGGACTTTGTTTAGGACCAATTAGTCCGTACAATTTAGGTCGATGACTGCTTCTATTTGGGCCACCGTTCGTTCATCAATAGGACGCGGACCTATTATAGTGTGTTTTACGTGTTCATTTGGAAGCCACGGCTGTAAGATGGGCAAATGTTTGGAGTTGCCTTTAGCTAATTGGAGCTGTACTGGAGTGAGCTACAGAGCCAGCGGAACTCCAGCATCATCACACCGGGACACCATTCATCAAAGCCGGCAAACGCTCGATTGGGGTATGTGTTAATCAGCGCTGATATTGGGAATGGCAATGGTTATTTGTGTATTTCAAATTACCGTAATTCCTCGCTACTTCGAGCAATTTTAATCATTCCAACTGCCCCTGAAATGATATAAATATATCTGTTATTATGGGTTCGAGACACGTTTGGGACAACTTCGCAGCAAGGGCCTTTCTGCGAGGAGTTTGCATGTTCTCCCTGTGTGTGCGTGGGATTTCTCCGGGTTCTTCGGCTTCCTCCCACAGTCCAAAAACATGCGATATGGGGATTAGGTGAATTGGTGACTGTAAATTGACCGTAGGTGTGAGAGTGTGAGTGAATGGTTGTTTGTCTCTATATGTGGCCCTGCGATGGACTGGCGAACTGTCCAGGGTGTACCCCGCCTATCGCCCAATGTCATCTGAGATAGGCACAGCACCCCCTGCGACCCTCTGGCAGAGGATAAAGCGGTAGAAAAAAGTATCTGAACAAATTCAGATGTTGTCCAGATTTTTGCCTGTAGATCCTGGTTTAGCTTCGTTAAGCACACGCGTCACCTTTCCTCTGATAACTTCTGACATTGTTCTCCCTGATTTGTCAGAACTTTTGGCAGTCTATAAAACTCCAAATGCTTTTCCAAATGGCTGATTGGTACAGCCAAAAATACTGCAATAATTCATCATTCCCAAAATAACGTGCATTACGCAAAATAACGTGCACCAAGCATACACCTATGGATGTATAACATAACCCCTTTTGGTATATAGCAGACATCCATGATAGCAAGGTGAATAGGTGCCTGGTGCCTTTCCTTCCTGTTAAAAACACAGACTGTTTGTCCGTCCAATGAGCGATTACTCTGGTTAATCGCAGATACCGACCTTTTCCGTTTTTAGTTAATGTTTTTGTGTTTTCTGCTTTTGTGTTTTTTTGATTTGCGTTTGTGTTTTGCACCTCAGGGTCACCGTAGCTCACAGAGAGAGAGCTTTTCATTTAAATGTGGAAATATTTGTTCAATCATGATAATAAGTGAGTGTGAATTTCAATTGGTTGTACAGTATATTCTCTTCAAAGTGTTATTGGGACAACACTTCACTGTTGAGTGTCACTGTGTGGAAGAACTTTAAATTACAGCTTGGTCTCATGATCTGATTGTGATGAAGTACACTCGCTCCAGTAAAGGTGGAAGTGGGGGTGGAGTGGTACCAAAGCTACTCGGCCATATGACAATTATGCTGGCCCCTGAAGGCGTCGTCATCTTCAACAGAAGGTCTCTGTTCTGATTCTTACAGATCCTAGAGCTGCCTGTTCTCTGCTTATATACTAATATAATATATATATACAATATTAAGAATGTAGAGATATGAATCCTTTCTACATTATTTGCATTTTTTTAAATTAGTACCATCAAAATTGTGTGTCCTTTGTTTCAACATGAGATTTTGATTTGGGAAATGGCTCATTGTTCAGCATTACTATCCATCCACTTCCAAATAATAGTTGCTAGTACTTAAGTTTCATAGTAATATAAGATACAGTGTACTGACGAGAAGAGATGTACCTTAAGCTCTCACCAGAAGGGCACTGTAACATCGACTGTCACATCCCCCACCAGTGGGACAGAAGGCAACATGGCAGCATGTTTGTCATGCAGAAAAAGGGGGAGGCAGTGTAGAGCTCAACCTACTCCGAGCTGTGATTCATGCCATTTACTGATCTCTCCAGGTTTTAGGCTGGTGAGTTGTGTCATTGAATAAAATTCATAAAAGTTCACTGAGATAGAAATGAATGAGAAGCAGCAGTTGTTCAATTAGGTGTTACACTGCCTCATGGGAGTTGATGGTATACTGGTAATTTTACTCTACATTCATATTACTAAAGCAGTGCTTAATCAAGCAAAATCAATGCTTTCCCTGTAATTATGTTATGGTGAACTCGACAACTATTCATTTTCTCTGGTTCACCCCCGTGCTGTTGTTTTCTGCTTCCCATTATTGACAACCTCACTTGTTTTTTTTCGGTTTTTTTCATTTTTACCCCACCCCCCTCACTTTCTCATCTATCTTCATCTCTATTTCACTCCTTTTCTTTCTTGCTGTCTCAGTGTAATGTGATCCAGGACCAATGCTGGCAGCCCCAACTGTGGCACTGCAATCTCTGCTCTGGTTGCTAGGCAGCCTATTTGAGAAGGGGCTCGGTGATGCACCTCCCTTCCTGTCTGCCTCCAAAAAAAGTGGCAGAATTGGCCATCAGGCCTTCAGCCAAAATTCAGATGATCCCTCTGAATTTCTCCGTTTTCAGACGAGAGTGCTTCACATCTGCAGTGCAGCAGCACATATTTTTATCATTCTGAGAGGGTTTCGGGGTAAAGACCTGAAGAAAAAACACACAAGGACTAACATGCAGGACAGTGTGGGAGATCTCCACAGACACTGCCCACATTCTGATGCGTTTGTGATGGAAAATGCTGCGTGCAGGTTTGTGCCATCACACCCAGAAGGAAGCCTACCATGTGTGGAAAACACAGTGGGCAGCTGGCAAAATGCCCAAGTGTGGGAAAATCAGTAGGGGAGAAAGGTTATTGGGAAGAAGCTGCATGAGCTGCTTCTGTAGAGCTGCGATGAGTCATGGCTCTAGTTGCTCCATGTGGTTGTGGAGGACGATTGCTCTGCTCGACACGCAATGGCAACGTTTTGAGGCTCAGTTTCTATCATGTCCTCACTGTAGGGATCACACACATTACATGATATACAAATATATGAAATAGATTGTCCATATTTGCTGGAGGAATCATCAGTGATGGGGGCATACAACCTGGTGAGTTATTGTAAAGAAAAGGCTGAGTCAGTTCTGTTAACTGAGGAATTTAAATAGTGTACATCTTTGTGGAGTTAAAAAGAAAGCTTTAAGAGTAAAATATAATGATTAAAGGTGCCATATGTAAGAATGTGGCCAAAAACAGTTACTACATTCAAATTCAAAATACTGAGGTCTTTTAGGTTTCGTTTTCTGACGTAACTGGCAACCCGTGGTTGCTCGGCAGCTGAGACTCCACTGACTGCGATGATTGGTAGACGGCAGTAGGTGGCGCCACATGCCAAAACATGATTTTAAAACAAACATGATTTGCAGTCTGCAAATTATTTTTTTTAATGCAAATATTTTGTCTGTACTGTTGTTGTTGGTGAGTTCAGTTTGTTATATGAACATTATTCATGAGTCTCTGTGACATATTAGGAGGATTTTATGGCCAGTTGCTTTAAATTTATTACATAATGCACCTTTAAGGACGGTAACTTAGGGTATAGGAGAGGCAAAATCAAGCATTGGGCTTCAGCTTATTCCTTTTTTTTGGTTAGTGATTGTGTTGGAATATATTTGGATCTGTGTAAATAATATACACCAACCCTTTATACATGACAGCAGTGTAGAGGTAAACTCTATTAATGATTATTTCATTAAATGGCTGTTTTTTACTTATTTATCTATGTTTACACATTTTTGCTCTCAGAAACTTTACTCAAGTAATGTATACAATATGTAATTGATACAATATTGTGCCTCACCGATTCATTAAAAGTGAACCAATACTCTGTAGTACCGATGCGAATCGGTACCAAGTCCAAAAAGTACCGGCTTTCGGTACCCGATCCTATTCTCCATCTGTTGCAATCTGAAGTTTCACCATTAGATGTCACCAATTCTTACACAGAGGACCTTCATGATAAACTACATATTTTTATTTTTTATCAAATGAAGGGAAAAAAAGAAAAACCGCTGTGCCATCAGGTTTATATAAAAAGTTATCTACCAGAGACTAACAGCCTTATTTGTGTCTTTCTGTGTGTGTGTGTGTGTGTGTGTAGAAGTACAGGTACCAGGATGAGGAGACGCCCCCCTTGGAGCACAGTCCAGCACATCTGGCTCCAGGAAAAAGTGCCGAGATGCTTCACATGAGTGACAAGAACCTCGCTGCCATGGAGGCCATACATGGCTACACACCACATACACATATCTCTCCTGTCAAGGTAGAGCACGTGCACAAACACACACACGCTTGCACAAACACACACTCATTTACTGTATGTACACCGATCAACACCTAACACTGACACGGCAGAAGAATGGGCCATTTTTTACTTGATATTTAAATAAGTTGTAACATTTGAAAAGTGGAATGAGACAATAATTTACAATTCTAATTACTTTAAATTATATATGTATATTTATAATAAAACATTAAATCTGATTTAAAACTGATTGTCAGTCATTATACTGTAATTTTTTACACTGAGAGGCATAGTATGCCATAAGCTAGCTCCTTTTTTTATTTCATTGATCATCATTTTGCAGTTAAGAGGATCTGTTGGCCATTTTGAAATCCTGATGATTCTTCAACATAAATAATTTAATGGGAACATAATATATGTATGAAGACGTCTGGCCTTTGACTTGCACATTGAGTAATTGGATATCAGGTATTAAGAGGAGGAAAATCAAATGGACATAAGATGTGATCAGGATTGAGTAATCTGATCACCATTACACCGAAACCATTAAAATGATACGGCCTGAAATCAGTTTATTCAAATCCAAATGTTACATTAGACACAAACACAATTTAGACCATGGGTTGAAATAAAATCTCTCTATATTAGATTTGTGCAATTAACAAATATAGTGACACATATTCAGATATAATGGACTACCTTACAGCTTCCTCTAAAATATAAGCCAGATCCTTCATTTCTAGTCAGTTGTCAATAAGGGAAAACTAGTGATATAACATTGGATCAAATATTTTGTCTTTAAGAGTCTTTAACATCGTCTTTTAGTAGTTGTGATTTCTGAGAAATGTGATCTGCATGGTCAATTCCTGCCAATGAAGCAGAGATGTTCTATAATTCTTAAGATGTTACCAAAAGGAGGGATGCAACAGTGCTCTGCTTTTTTAACCAAAACAATGTTAGTTATTGTTGTTTACAAAAGCATGTCAGGGTAATAGTGTTCCTATCAAAAATTGGAAACACGGGTGGTGACAACAATTTTGTGGTTATAAGGCACAGCAGGTCTGTGCAAGTTTATGCAAAAAAAAATCAGTTTTGCCTCAAATACGTGTGAAAAATTAAAAATTTTTAATTTCTACTTCTATTAATTTCTACTTCCTATTACATACAGTATGTCAGTCTGTGAATTACAGATTTCAAGGTGGTTGATCTTCAATCAATTAAAATCAACAAACCAAGTTGTTTGACTTATAATCATTCGCTGTTAAAATCTTGCTATATCTTAGCAACCATTCTATGCAGCTTCCAGACTAATTTAATTTAAAATACATTCCTCACAACTGCCTAAAGTTTTTTAAGTAGATTCTACAAGTTTTATTATTAATCTGTAGCAATATTTGCAATACATGTTGCTTTAACATCACACTGAATCAGTATGCAACAAAATTGTAAAATGTATTTGGACAAGAACAATATCAGCCTTTTTTTAATTTCATTTATTTATTTCATCATTTTTTTCTCTGTTTCTGCCCACACCAACAAACACAAGACCACCTGGTCACAGTAAGAAGATATAGCTGACATCAGTGGGAACATGAGCACTGTCAGTTTGCCTTGAGTGCTGTAACGATTACTTGTAGTTACTGTAGCTACAAATGGTGTAAGCTATAATGCTCATTTAATAACGATCCATCTCCTATCCCGACAAAGGTTATTTCACAGCCTCAACAGACACTAAGACCACACAGCTTCTGTATTTATATACTTTGTAGGTGTAGTGCTACTGCTTTCCCCTAAGGCAAGTACACTGGTGCCACTGGGGAGCAGATACATCCATTAAAATGTTCTCTTGTAATGAGCAGAGAGGAGAGGCTGAGTTATTGTGCTTTGCGACTTCAATTTAAAATATACAACGCATGTTCAGCATGAGCTACTGTGGCCATGGATATTTCTCCTTGCAGCTGCAGAGTGTGCTCGGTGCTCAGGTGGATCACTGCTGAAATTGAAAACTTAAGTATTGGCATTGGAGGACTTGTTCCAGTTATCATAAGGGACACTAAAAAATATTAATTTTTCGACACAAGAGGACATAACTAACTCTCATATCAACTGTCCTCAAAATCATTACAATCGGAAAAGCATGCAAAGCCATCACATCCAAATGAAATGTAGAAGAAGAGTACTGAGCATGATTGACAAAATGTTAAAAATCAGTCACGGATATCCACAGAAAAATCCAAACACCATCAGTGTCCAATATTATAAGACAGACACCATGAGGATGATTTTTTTGGACAATGTGCTGTCATTTTCTGATGGTGTGATTAACTTCCTTTGTCTCAGAGTTTGACATTCAGCAGATACAGTGATGGATGCACCATTTACAATAGTGTCACCCGAAATCCACCTTTCCATGTGGTAATTTCAGTCTGCTTAATAGAATGTTAAATGTGATATGTGACTGCCAGTGTTTCACATCGATTATATGAATTAATCAGTCATTTCCCGTAAAAGGCTTGAGGTAACAGAAAATCGGACTGGTTCCTCTGTGAAGTCACCTCCCAGGAGATTCATTTTATGTTCAACATTTCTTAAAACTGTGAGCAAGAATGTCAGTATCTGCAATATCTATTAAGAGATAAAGTGGTCAATATTTAAATAAGACATATTATACCCTATTTCTCCAAGTTAACCTAGTTCCCTGTTGTCCTAATGAACATGTCTGTGACAAGCGTTGGTCAAAAAACTTTAAGGATGAAACATCATAGCAGTTCAATCCCCCTGCCAAAACAGCCCTGTTCAGAACGCTCTGTTTTGAGTGCCTGTCTCTTTAAATGCAACTGAGACACAGGAAACTACGTCAGCTAACAGCAGTTAGCATTTGGAAAAGCGATCATTTGCCAACTCTAGCCAACACATTGCGGTCATATGTATAATGTATCCACTGGACAAGTAAATCCTCTGAGGCTGGAAGTTTGTGTAGAACTCTGTGCTGCACTGTGCAGCCAGGAATAGAACACTTTGCGTACTTCCACTCTTCCAGATACTATTTTATCTCCTGTACTTAGACTGATGCGGACCACAAAAACATGAGTGAGTCATCTTTTTTCACACTTTGACTACTCATAGGGCCTCTAAAGTCTCAAATATAAGTATTAAAATGATTAAAAAGATGAGTTTGCGTAATATGTCCCCTTTAATACTTTTCATATTGACAAACGACAATCATCATATTGTATATTGTAAGTATTGCTCATGTAGCTGAAGTGCAATTTAGCTCATTTGTCCACAGATGAGCTGTCCATAAACTATTAAAAACATCAGTGAGTCACCACACCATTGCAAAGGGTGACATGGCCTGTGGACACTCATCTGTTTTACTCAATCCCACATGGACTGTCTTGCTGCCAAAAATATGCATCAATTTGTGTTAATCTACGACTAAAAATAGTCCAGAAAGAAAGCACGATACTAACTCACTGTTGGAGCAACATTTGCAAAAAGCTACAGCTGTTTTAGATAATCACGGAGTAAAAATGACACTAAGTATTTATGACCTGTTCAAAAGATTTGTGCCATCGAAGAGAAATGAGCTTGTGGCTCAGAGACACAAAGATGGTCAGACTTTAGTCGAACTGACAGTAAAATCCAGACAATGTTCAAGAGATGTGTTAACAATAAGAGGAACAAATGGTGTTGTCAAACCTATAATCAGCACAGCCACTGCCTTTTACCAGTCCTCCATCGAGATGTATTGCTATATACAATAGACATGTACTTAAATAATGATTGAGAAGCCCTTTTCATAGCTGGGAAAATAACTGTGTTAAAAACATATATATACAGTTGTGCGCTTTAGTTTAGAATTTATGATTTCTTAACCATTTTTCAGAGAATATGAATAAAAACACAAAAACTTTTCTTACTCATGGTTAGTGATTGGCTGAAACCATTTATTGTCAAACAACTGTTTATTCTTTTTTTAAAATCATAATGACAACAGAAACGACCCAAATTACCCTGATCAAAAATGTACATACTCTGGTGATTTGGCCTGAAAAAATGCACACTACTTGACACAAACGGGTTTGAATGGCTATTAAAAATAACCATCTTCAAGAAAGGGATATAAGAACATATCAAAGGAATTTCGAATGCCAATCAGCAGTGCAAACTCTAATTGAGAAGTGGAAAATGAGGGGTTCTGTTGAAACCAAACCACGGTCAGATAGACCAACTAAAATTTCAGCCACTGCCAGGAAAATTGTTCGGGCTGCAAAGAAAAACCCACAAATAACTTCAGGTGAAATACAGGACTCTTTGAAAAAATGTGGTGTGGCTGCATCAAGATGCACAATAAGGAGGCAGTTGAACAAAGATGGGCTGCATGGTCGAGTTGCCAGAAGAAGGCCATTACTCAACAAGGCCTATGATGAAAGGTACACCATTCCTCCTGTGGAACACGGTGGTGGATCACTGATGTTTTGAGGATGTTGAGCTACAAAGGCACAGGAAATGAGGTCAGAATTGATTGCAAGATGAATGCAGTAAGTTATCAAAAATTACTGGTGGGAAATTTGCACTCATCAGCCCAGAAGCTGCGCATGTGACGTACTTGGACATTCCAACATGACAATGTCATTGGCTGCAGCAAATAAAGTGAAGGTTCTGGAGTGGCCATCTCAATCTCCTGACCTCAATATCATTGAGCCACTCTGGAGAGATCTCAAACGTGCAGTTCAAGCAAGACAGCCCAAGAATTTACAGGAACTGGAGGCTTTTTGCCAGGAAGAACAAAATCATACATAGGAACAATCTATTTACGTAAGCACAATGTTATATATGTGGCCTTGCACTTGTGTTGCCTGAATAAATGTTATCAGTCTAAAATAAGCACTATCGTCTTCATGTTATCCCTCCAGACAAAGATGGCACAATGATAAATAAACCGAGAGAGCTGCATCAGAGAGGGGTCACATATCTCTTTAAAAGACTCCCTAACTGGGAGATTTCCTTCATTTACAAGAGGAAATAAAAGAAGACATTCTGCTGCTCAGTGTGTTGACAGAATCAAAAGTGAAAACAAAAAAAAAATAGTGAGTAAAAGCAACAATAACATCGTTACTGAGACACCTTCACTGCAGCAAAATTCCATCTGGAGGATGTTTTCTTCTCACTCAAAAAAAAAAAAAGAGAGAGCATGTTATTCACAGTGTTTTGGGAACCTGGACTGGTGCTGTTTCTATTTCTGGAATCCTGACATTATTTATGAAGTCTGTCTCTTCAGACAGAATATAAAGGCTGGGCGAACTCAATTCAACATGAATTGTTTGAATCGTTGCACTGTAACTGTAATAACTGTGAACAAAGCCTGTTGAAGCCATTTTGACCAGCCAGTGATCAATTTAATCGCAGCGTACTTTCCTGCATTCTTGTGTTAAGGAGGACATATTAGCATTTACTGCCTGATGATGTGTGGAACAAAGCACAAAGTTTGAGGATAATGCTGATGATAATGACAATGATGATGACTGTTTTAATTAGATTTAGACTGATGATGATGATGATGGTTGGTTTGTCAAGTGTAACCCCTTAATCTATTTTTGCTTTCCGTTACTACAATAGCTAGGGATGCAGTACGGCTCAAATAGAGATAGACCGATATGTTTTTTTCAGGGCCGATACAGATTATTAGTAGTCAAGGAGGCCAATAACCGATATTTGGAGCTGATATTAATTTACAGTAAAAGTGTAAATATTGGTGTCAAAATATTGAATAGTGCTAACGCTAAACTTTGTTTAAATGCCTTTAAGCACACTGTAAAAAAAATTAAAAACTCAACATTTCAAGGCAACTTGCTGCAATCAATTTTGAGTTTACAGCCCAACAAAAGATCTTGAGTTTTTAAAAACACACACAGAATATATCTGAACATATCATTTGCTGACTCTACCTCCCAGGTAACAGTCAAATGACATCTCTCCCAACATCTGTACATGAACAATGTGCTTCACTGAAATAGAAAACTTCTCCAGTGGGAGGGAAAATGCTCACACTGCTGCTACTTGTAAAATCCATAGCATGGTGTATTGTTTCCAGTATATGGCAGCTTTAGATGTACAGGGCAAAAATCCACTGAGCTTTAACAGGCAAAATGACCCCATTGTTCTTTACTGCTGATTCTGAATAAGCTCGTTCACATTATTTCATCAACAAGCTGCATGACTAGTTGAAAAATAGATGCTGCATCATCAAGAATGGATAAACAACCCTTTTTTTTCCAGGGTTTTACATAAGATTTATAAAATGGATGCATAAATGACGATTTTGATTCCATTCACGAATGTCCAAATTCTGATTATTTAAATGTTAAATTGTCGGGATACAGCAGCGTGAGCTCGCTGTTGTTAAAAATAGCAGAGACAAAGACTTTCAAAAGACTGAAAGCAAGATGCATCAATTCGAGATGCATCGAAAACCGTTTTATAATCAAATTGTGGCCCCTGAATCGAATAGTGAGGCACCTAAAGATTCCCACCCCTACTATTAATGTAAAACCAATTGCAGCACAATTATTGAATTCGTTTGATTGCCCTATAATGTACTCAGTGTTTACTAAATCAGTATCATACTAAAATGATTGTATGAAGATCGATAGGCATGTAAAAGACTAACACACCAAGTCCAGTATAGATCATTAAATAATTTGACTCAATTTTGATACATCTGCTACCCTAGAAGTAAATCTGTGAGATTATGACAAAGATTATTTTATTAAGTCTCCCCAGTGAGCGGCGGTGAGGAAAGAAAAGACAGCACCCACTGCTCCTCTTCTGTTCCCTTTTGCATGCATTTGCACAATTACCCTCTCCCCTCTGTTGTTTTGCAGCCTGTGTTGATGTCTACGGGACACACTCCAATGTACACCTCCGCTGTTTCCACACTGGTAAGAGCAACATGATCCGTGCCGCTCCGTCACGCCGCAAAAAAGTTACCCGTGTCATCATCAGTCATCGACATCAGCGTGTTTTGTATCGTCATCGCTTTACACCTTGCTTTCTGGGAATTCAGAGAGACGACTGCCCGTTCAACGCCATTCCATCTGTATTCTTATACGAGTATGTTCATAATCATTCAAATCTGACAGATATGTTATACCAGAGTTCCCACACACTGAAAAAAAAAATTTAGAACAAAGGTCTGGAGGGCCCGAAACATTGATATTCTGACAGACAGATAGATGTAATCTTTTTGCAGGACAGGCTGAAACCTGTAGGGGTCAGTGTGACACTGTGCAGCAACTTTCATCACCTTGAAAATATAGCAATGTTGACAGAAAGACTTGGCCTCATGTGCCATGAATTAATCACATGATTTTAGTTTTTTTGTCTGTCTTGCAAAAACAAATACCAATAGCAGAGGATTTAGTACTTAAGCACCAAATAAATAATAATCAAATTATTTAGTTAAGTAATAATAGCAAATCAGAAAACAAAAAAATAATTAAGAGACACGGGATCATGAGTAATCTTTTAAATTGTTCCGTCCAAATCTCTGCTGAACAAATGAAGTTACTCTTGTACATCACTTCTGCTCACACTGACCTTGAACGCATCCCGTCCAACAGTGTCTGCTCATAATTCATAATTACACTGTTTACTATTACAGGACATCTGCAACCTTCAGTGTAAAGTCATCAACAAATGTGTCTTCTTATGTATTTCATTCACACAAGTGCATACTTTCTTCAGCCAGCATATGCATGCTTTCAATTCACCACACTGGTCTGTATTATATGTTGTTTTTGTACTGTCTGAAAGATGCATTGCAGTAACGCCTGTGTGTGTGTGTGTGTGTGGATGTCCACGCAGCCGCTGTGCCTGTGTGGTTGTCATTGATGTGTAGGTGGTGTCGTCAGTCTGTCTCTTTATTGCGTTAATGGCATGAGGTTTGCCAGTACCACTCCAGGCCCTCACTGATTTATGGGTAGGATTGTCTCTGGAAGCTCTGCGACGGTTTGGCAAAGTAAGCGGAGGTCTTTGGGTTATGTACATGATTTAGCAAAGAGGTGCTTCAGCTTCAAATGACATATATTAAAAAAAAAAAAACTTAGAGTGTAATGTAATTAGGAAGATTTTTATTCACACTGTGCAGAACTTCTGTATTGATCGGTTCTCACATTAATGAATCTTGCTGCCTCGAACACTGTATAGGACTCAATAAGTCTTCTGTATTATGCTCTCTTATGTGGCTTCATAAATTTCAGAGGGGGTGTGATGAAAGTCTTTTTGACTGCAAATACAAAGTCAAAATACATTTCGTATAAACTGGATTTAAAGAAACAAATTTGAGCTTTTTACAGTGTGTAAAATTAAGGTGAAATCCTTTTTGTTTTGGCAGGAATTGAAGGCAAAATAATTGAACTTCGTTGTATCAGTGTGCAATGATATGATTGTATGAATTGTTTTTCATTTTCCCAGAATACAACGATTCAACCATGCTTAGAGTAGCCTACAATAGACACTAAACTAAACATCTGAGATTTGTTGCTAAATGAAGGATGCATAGGTTCTCTAGATAGGACAGAGCTCCAGCGACCTTAGCAGCAAATTCTATAGGAATCCATGTCGTGGCTGAGTTTACGATGCATTCAAATTCCACATATTGTGTTTGTGTGTCAGTCTCTGAAGAATTTGGAAAAACATACTGAAAAAATAATCAGTATAGCTCAAATGCTGACAGCTCAGCCACAGTGCTATAGCAAATGAACGATCGATTCAATTTTTTGGGGGGGGCTCATGATATTACATTTCTATTTAACCTTCAACTGAAGAGCTGGGTGTGAACAACAGCAGGCACAATGTACTTTAACTGACTACTTCCACTGGTCCCAGTTTATGTTGCAATCCATTTAAATGAAAAACACCAGTATATCATGTTTCACCACAGCCTTTACACAATACTATTTTGCACAAGTCTTCTTCAGACAAAACAGTCAGCCCATACAATCATACAAGCAATCGTTTTTAATGCATGGATTCAATTAATGTTTTCCTTTTTCCCCAAGAGTCCTCAATTACACCCTCCCCTCTCTGCTCTGCACTCTTGTCTGGTTGGTATCTGATTTCTATCTTCATTTTCTCCGTCCTCCTTAGTTTTCTTTAATAAATGTTTAAATATGTCCCTGCAGCTTTGGTGTAATTACTGTGCAGCAGCAGCAGCTCAGGTCCTTCGGGAAGGAGAGGGAAGCAAGACGAAGGAAAAAAATATATATATATATGCACTCAGAAAGAGAAGGAGAGAGCTGTTCATGTTGTATGCTGGAGTAAGACAGATAGAGAGGGCCTTGTGTTTGGAAGGGTGAGAAAATGAGTTGGATAGATGGAACATCAGCTGCCAGCTTGTCCTTCAGTCTGTCCTAAGTCTGTTAAGTGTGCATGCCTCTGTGCTCGTATGTGCATATAACGTATAGCACATTTTTGATCAGCTCTTTGTCAGCAGAAGAGACATTAAAATGACTAACTTAAATACTCTGGCGTCAAGCTATATTTTCCAGCATTAGTGCTACTATTGGGGTTTCACTGACCTGACTTAAGCCCAATTTATACTTCTGCGTAAAGTGCTCTGCGTAGGTTACGCAGAGACTCGGCGTCGACGCAGAGCCTGTCGAAGAGCCTCTGCGTCGTCTCCGACTGCACGAAATATTTTTTAAGTGTCCGTCACTCCGTCAAGGGACAACGGAGACGGCAAGAGCTGCGATTGGTCCTCAGGACAGGCCGAGCTAAGCTGCTCTGTGCCGGCTCACAGTGAGCACCGAGCGTCCACAGACGCGGAGCTGATCCCCGCCGATAACGCCGCTGCCAAACTATAAATACGTCATATCTTAACACACACAGCACATGTTTAGACTCTAAATTGCCAATTTCTCGCCTCAAATTATCTTAAAACTGCGTTCCGTCACATAGAAAAGTGAGAAATGGCTACTGTTTCAACAACAGTCTTTATCTCTCTTTCTTTCTCGGACGCCATTGCTCACTGTAGCCTGAAGCAGAACAACCTTGCGCAGCGACCCCTACTGATCGGGCGGGACATTGCAGCTCGTTTCCGTCCGTGGTGACGCAGACGGATAACGCATACGCAGTCGGAGAAGTTTAATGTGGCCTTTACTAGAACCTAGACTCTGAATACGGTTACCCTGAAAATAGAGGAGTTTGAAGTGAATAGTTTGACTGCTGGCTCTGTTTTTGTTTGAAACCTCCCATATTATCATCTGTTCAGACAGAAAGACCTTTGAAAACAATGACGCAGTTACACACTCTCACTTCTTGATCGGGAACATCTCGGCCATCAATTTTTCTTCTTTGTCGTACTAAGAAACAAAGCAATGGACTGCAGAGACAGTCATCCTTCTGTTCACGCCAGCACATGCATGCAAGTGATGCACTGTGCATTTTTAGATGTGTCATGCAGAGCTTTAAAAATGCCATTATTTAATGAAAATGTAGTAGCATTTTGTAGTCTAAGATGAGACAGGCCAGTCTGAGCTGCTTGTCCTTCTACGTTCAGCCAAAGAACAATTCCTCCCCCCGCACATCACCACCATCGACATTATACAGAGAGACAGCTAAGTAATTGCCATCAAACTTTCCTGCTCGCTCTCCTTTCCCTTGGCAGTGGGATGGGAGGGGTACAGTACAGAAGCAGCAGAAAATATGAACTGCATTTTCACTGAGCACAGACCAGTAAAAGGGAGGCACCGCTATCACAGTCCACTGCCACGGATGACAAAGAACGGAGGGATCCATTTGTAAATGCCTTTTTTTAAAACTCTGGATGGATGATTTCTGAAGACAGGACAAGTGCGTCTCGGCGGGTTTTTATTGGCGATGAGTCATTTTTATAATTCGAGCCTTGGGTTGGCGGATGATTATGGGCTTCCTCAAATGAAGTCTTACCTACTCAGCAAGAAAAGGATGCTAATTTGGCTGTGCCTTCACTGCGACTCTGAATTAAAAATTGTACAAAGGTACATCCTTTGTCATACTATTTTTAAATATTATGTTGTATTTAGATTGAGTGGAAAGGAAAAGTCTTTAATTTAGGTGATCTGGATGCTTTGAGGTCTCTGAGTGACTGTTATGGCAGGGCCTGGACCTAATGTCTCACTTTATGACAATGCCTTTGTTGTCCTTTTTGAAAGGAGACACTTGCAGAGCTTACTCTAACTCTTGCAGACACACTCTCACGTTGTGTGTATTGCTCATTTTGGAAGCAATCAGGGTTTGTTGCCCAGTATCAACTGTGGGACAGTGTTTTCAATTTTGGCCCTTGAAGCAGAATGTTCATGTCAGTGTGGTACGCCAAAAAGATGGGCTGCCGCCTCCTCAACAATGTGCGGAAAGTCAAGAAACGTCGGCATCATAAGATGGTATGCAATTTAACTATCACTGTAGCTCAATGTACCATAGAAATGTTCATGAAAATCTCATTGCGATTACTAGAAAATGCTAAATCTAGACTGTTATGTTATTACTGTGGAACTAAGATACAAAGGTTATGTTGTAAAGCTAGCACAGATACACATTTCAGGGTTAAGACTGGATACACGATCAGGCCTGTGACAGAAATTTTAATCACAGGCCTTAGGTCTGGGAAATCAAATGTGGTAATACTAATCTAATCCTACTTGGGCTGTGTGTGGGTTGCCATGATATGTTCCTGAGGCAACCCAAGTGTGGTCAGTGGTCAGTCTGGAGCCGATAATGCTTGCTGATGTATTAAAAAAAACATCACTTTTTATTCAATCACATACGAATTGATATAGTTTGACATTGCGTATTTCCCTAGAGGTCACTGTCTTGTTTATTGAACAGTTGGCTTTTACCTGTTAAAGGCTCTCCAGCTGCTGCATGCTGTGTACAAACACTAAAGCTTCTAATGCAATGATTGGTTTGAGTCCAAAACAAAAAACGCTCATCAGCTTCACCAATTATATCTGCACACTATCTCAAAGGTTAAAGGTAACACATGGTGTTTTTAGTATTCTTTATGAAACTGATGACTGTCATTTTAAAACCAAAAAATGTCTCTCCAGGTAGTGGCGTGAGGTTGCACAGAATTTGAAGATGCACAGAGCAGCAAAGGTTGATCCGATGATTTGAACATCTTCTGGGTCATTTAGCAAGAAGGAGAGGTTACAGTATGCAGCAGTACGCAGCTACAGCCTGAAACACAGCCTGAAGCTTTGTGCTTTTCCATAGCTTAATTGCCAAGACTAACTCTAATTATTATATTAAACACACTGCTTCACACTTGCGCTGCATGGCGTCTTGCCTCAGTACATTGTATGCATGGAAAAGAAAAAAGTGTGTGCCTTGTTACCAAAATAGCAACTGAGCGTTGGATGCTATTCATCGCTACTTTACACTTCAAGATGGGTACCGAATGGAATGGATACCGAACCCAAAAGCTTAATGGACTCTGGGGCTACATTTTGAAATACCACAGTAATTCAAAGTATCGTACAACTAAATGAATTGAGAAAATAATCAACCTAGTTAATTGATTGTAAAAACAAACATCAGTTGGAGCCCTATGAACTGTATATGGATTCATGAGAATGTTTTAAATTCTGGAGGTGCAGGCCTGTAGAGACATGGCAGAGGACACATTAGCTGAATAGGTAGTGCTAAAATATAGGTGGGCAACAGCAGCCAAACACTGTAAATTCTCACAACCCTGATGTCCAAAGACTTGACAGGGCAAAGAGAGGGAGAGAAGGTTCTGTCCAAATCCCCACAGGGGAAAAAATGTCTGTACTTGAATTTCTGCTGGCTATACTCATTATTTCAGTCTCTAGATAAGGATGAATTTGACATGATGTTCAGCAGCATGGCCCGTTGGACACAGCTACATGGTGGAGCTCAGCACAGGCAACTTTTAGCAAATTCCTTGTTAGAGCAGATACTGTTTATGTCTGATGTGAATTCAACGATATACATAGGGTGTTTTTGTGATGTGATTTGGGTTAGTGATACTCGTATTTAAAGGGGACATATTATGCAAAATCAACTTTTTAATCATTTAAATCCTTATGTACTCCTCAGTCTAAGTACAGAAGATGAGACTTCCGCACTCATTGGGACGTCACAATGCGCTAAATTCCTGGAATTGTTGTCTCGCGGAGCTCCACTTCACTCTGTGAAACACTCGAGAGTCCTGGCGAGGGCAGCGGTATCTGAAAACCGGATGTCCACAAAAAGTTCTATTCTTGGCTCCACAGTGCAGCACAGAGTCCTACACAAACTTCCAGCCTCAGAGGATTTATCTGTCCAGTGGATACATGTTATATATGACGGCAATGTGCCTGCTAGAGTCTGCAAATGATCACTTTTCCAAATGCTAACTGCTGTTAGCTCCCAGTAGCCTCTGTGGCTGATGTCATTTCCTGTCCCTTAAGTTTCGTTTTACTTTGTTTTAAGGTGGACCTTTAAGGTGGACCTAAAGAGATACTAGTTAGGGGGTTCTGAACAGGGCTGTTTTGGCAGGGTGATTGAACTGCTGTGGTGCTTTATCCTTATGGTATTTTGACCAAAGCATGTTCATTAGGACACCAGGAACTAGTTTAACTTGGAGAAATAGGGTATAATATGTCCCCTTTAAATCAGAATGAGCTAATATCATTTTCATTTCTTACACGAGAGGCTGCAATTAGCAGAAGCTTGATGTTATCATTTGAGAGGTTGTTTAAAAGTAATAGGTATTATTGCACAATTGTCATAGGATCATATATTGATATATTAGGGCGCCAGTAGCTTGGTGGCAGAGCGAGTTGTCTTTCAACTGAGAAGGTTGTGGGTTTGATTCCTGGCTACCCAAGTCTACATGCCGATGTGTCTTTGAGATGAAAGAAATAGTACCCAACATTCACCCACTGGTGAATGTTTATTCACCAGTGGGTGAATGGCAAACTGTAGTGTAAACAGCTTTGAGTGTTCATCACGACTAGCACTGAATAATGTAAATACAGAACTTTTAGCATGTCAACTAACTGTTTTATTGTTTGCAGTGAGCCTATAGATTACTTTTTAGGAAATTAAGAGCACATGGATACTCGACATACATACACTCTTAGAAATAAGGGTCCTTCTACAAGGGCTGAGGTTCTACCTGGAACCATTTGCTTCTGAAAAAGCCTTTCCCGTAGAAAGGATTTTTTTGAATGGTTCTTGGTAACACTAATGGTTCCAGTAAGAACCATTTTGTTTCAGAAAACCCTTTAAAACCCCTCTAAAAGTGTTTTTAAAAGGGTTCTTCCAAAAGGGAGCCAAAAGGGGTTCTCCTATGAGGACAAGCCGAAGAACCTTATATGGTTCTACTTAGCACTTTTATTTCTAAGAGTGTATGGTAGTGTTTGATGGCGTCCACTTTTAGGTGTACTACGTATTTACATTTGAAGATGGCAATTTTGCCAAACAGATAAGTTTATTTCTATAGCAAACTCAAAAACAACCTCAGTTGACCAAGTATTGTGCATACAATACAAGTACAATAATAACATTCATGCTCAAACCCTAAATATAAGCAATAGTGAAACTACTTTGAGATGTTCTATTTTTGTTGACTGTTATTTCAAGATTGTGCAAATGCAACTACATGTTTATTTCTGAGGCTATAGCCAAAGGTGGTGTTGTACTGCGCTGCATTATACTGAGAGTTGCATCATTATTTACAGTCATGTGGGAGGCAGAACATTAAAACTCCTCTGACAATCAGCTCAGTACACCATCGATGAGTAACTGCAGCACTAAAATATATAACTGAATTAACAGCTGTATGTCAGAAATATAAAAGAGCATTATAGGCCTCATAAAAGTGTAGGCTTTATGGAGCTGTTGCAGTGGGTTGTTATAGTTTGCACATGAGCAACTGATAAAATGGGACAAGTGAGTGGATAGCTCTATTTTCAAAGACAACACAAATCACTGTAATAATCTATGAAAAAAAGCTGTTCCCATGACAACTTACTCTCATTTACAAAGACTAAAAAACCCAGTAAGAAAAATGTTTAAAGTTGAGAAACCGTGTTGAGTTATGTTGTTTATTTGCATACGTGTGTGTGTGTGTCAGAGCTGTCAGGTCTGTGAAGGTCAGTGAGCTATGTTTTCTGCTGCCGTCTGCAGTTCTACATTCACTAGATGCGCAGGGTCTTTCCCATGCTAATCAGCATGATACAGAGCAATGACAGAAATAATAAATACAGAAGCTTAGTCAGACTGTGTCCTACGCAGATCACTGCACATAATTGTGTATTACATCTTCCAGTATCAGCTACGCTGATGAGAGTAAAACCCGTAAAGAAGCACAGAGAAAGGGGATTAAGATGTGTGTTGTGGCACGCGACCAAGAAACCCAAACCAATCATGTCCTCTCATCAACTTGGTTTCATATCTAGTCTTTTCCTAAATCACAGTGTTCCTCATAAACAACCTGCTCACAGGTTCTGTGTGCAAGAATTAGTGACATCTACTGGAGAGATTACAGACTTTAACAAGGCACAAGATGGATGCCACCCAACTGTGTTTTATTGTAAAGGGATATTACACAAAACACAAACATACTTAGGGGTAGTTTATTGGATTTCTTCCACTTAACTCTCCTAAATATTGCACACAAGCGCTCTGTGAAGATATTCAGAGTAAATGTGCTGTCTGTCACTGGTTTTGATTGTCCATCATCCTCTGAGTGTGATGGGAGAATGCTACCATAAGTTGTCAACAAGGCTGTAAAGGAATCGCTGATTTTTGAAACGGCTGACAGGCAGATGGCCAATAAACATGTCCACACAATTCAATAAAAAGCCATTTAGCATGAGTAATACCACACAATATGACGTGATGTGGTGTGACATACAATGTTGTTGTCAGTCAGCACTGAAAGACCTTTTGAATCCTGAGGCAGCTGAATTCAGGAGAACGCTGTAATGCTGTAATAAAAACCAGCTTGAATGATACCTGAGAACAAGAGTTTGTACAAAAACCTGAAGGCTCACATGAATTATTTCTGTGTCCATCATACTGTGCATGGAGTGGATAATAAAAAATGGCTCTTGAGCAGCGCTCGCTATCCTTGAGCAGAGTGACAACCATAGCAGAGTGAGAATGGTGTTATCACAGCTGAGAGCTAAAATGGCCATCACTCTTGGCTGTGACTGTAGGTTTCGAGGATACACTGAGAGCTCATCCGGGAGATACGTCATCTGTGATTCTCTGTTTTTCTCTCTCTCTCTGTCTCTAGGGAAATACTCCTCCAGTGGTGGTGAACACCGACACACTCGATGGCTCCCCATATGTAAGGATTATGTTTGATCTTCCATGTACTGTAGTATGTTAGGCTCAATCACATGACTCATTTGGCTACTTTCACATGCAGTCTGTATGATCAGCAATTCCATTTTGTCATCTCCATCCACGTAGGTCTTTGCTCATTATATCTATCTGATGGCAGTAATTCATTTGACTAATTTTGGATTTAAATAAGAATTTTCTGTTTGACAGAACAGAAGCATTACTCATTTTGATTAAACAGAGGCAGTGAACATATTATCATGAACTGTGAGGGATTAGAGGACAAGGTTTCCCAGAGAAAAGTCTGCCATCACAGAACCATATTTTTCTGCACCACTACAGAGCTACAAAAAGTTATTTTATCTTAATGTTAAACCACACTGATCCACAGTGTGCAGTGTGTCAGAGACAAGCAAAAACGATTTTGGATTAATCTTAACGGATAGGACGTCTGGTCAAGCGATACTTAAAGTAGATTTTAGTGGTTCTTATGTTGCGTTCAGGTACTGATGGGAACTTTCCCAGTACATGACTTGAGTCAGTTAACAAACGCAACAAAAAAAGGTCAAGCTGAACCAATGTAAGCAGACATTCTGATTTAGACTCTTATGTTGGGCTTGAAAATTACATTTTCTCTCTTGACAATATGAACTAACATCTGTTTCTGACAGGTAAATGGGACAGAAGGTGAAATCGAGTATGAGGAAATCACACTGGAGAGAGTGAGTCTGAGAAACAACTTTACTGGGCATGATTATTGGATTATTTGATTATTCACTTGGTTGTAAAAAGTCTTGGGCTGCAACGACTATTCAATTATTAATCCATTACTAAATTAATCGTCAGCTATTTTAATAATCGTTGAATCAATTTGAGGGTTTTTTTTCAATAACTAAAGCAGGTTTTCTGATTTTTCATCTTTTTAAAAGTGAATATTTTCTGGGTTCTTTGGAAACAAATCAATGAAACTGATTTTTATTTTGTTTGGTAAACACAGATCAACATTTTTCAACATCTTTATAAACCAAACGTTTACTCGATTAATCGAGGAAATAATCAACAGATTCATAGATTTTGAAATGAATTGTTATTTGCAGCCCTATTCCCTTTGAATACTTTGAATAGCATTGTTTAATTGAAATGCCAATCTTTAATAATAAGTGACGTCAGTCTTGATCTATTCAAGAAAACATGACGCATGTAGTTATGTCTGTCATCATTACCGCAGGGTAACTCAGGCCTGGGCTTCAGCATTGCCGGGGGAACAGACAACCCCCATGTGGGCGATGACCCCAGCATCTTCATCACCAAAATCATACCTGGAGGAGCTGCTGCTCAGGACGGACGGCTGAGGTAACCAAGTTACAGTGAACACAGAAGCCTGGACACGATGCACTACATTCCCGGGGGGGAAGTACATATAAAATCCAATTCAAAACTCCCAGAGGAAGAACAGAACAGACAAATGCAAGTTTCAGCTTTGGAGTTTAAAGTTGGTCTATTAATGCCCATTTATGCAACATATCTAAATAATAATTATAATTTACATTACATTTTACATTCATAATTTCACATTTAGAGAAACAGAATCTGACCATGTTTGCCAAGTATTAGTGCATGAGACTCAACAAATGAATTAAACATTAAAGGGGAAACATAAAAACATTGCAGTAGTAAGTAGATAGCTGGTGCAGATGGTTTCAGCTGGTTAAACATTACACATTGTGTATTCGCAAGTGGTGCATGAAAGCAGGTAAACAAGTGAAGTATTATAGCATATATTAAAGGTTGGATCAGAATACATAAAGACTGTATAGACCAAGTAAAAGGCACATACGGTGCATATAATATGCTCAAGATGTCAGTAGCTATTGGTTTGGGGGCTCATTTTTTAATTTCCCATATCATCTTTTTTTTCGGACTGTAAAATGAATTTTAAATGCATGAATGTAATCGCGATAAGTGCAGTTTTTAGACCCTCCGAGGAAAACAGTCTACTGCTTTAAATAGCTATTTTAATCAAAAATCCTGCTTAAAAATCAGCTTCTCTTCTACACACAGCATGTACAGTAAGTCACTACGTACAATTCACACACAGAGAGCTAGACTCTAGCTAACCATTGAGCTAGGATCAACCAAACAAGTTTTTCTCTCTTGAATATTGACATCTGGGAGAAAAGCAGATCCCCCACAAACCAATAATTGATTATTATTGACAGCTCATGACCACATGTGGTGGAGGATTACACCCGATATTCTGCACCACAACATAAACTCATGCTGAATTGTCACTCTCCCTCCCACTCTCTCTGTCTGTCACCCTCCCTGTTTCTTAGTGTGAACGACTGCATCTTATTTGTGAATGATGTTGATGTGAGGGAGGTGACACACAGTCAAGCTGTGGAGGCTCTCAAGGAGGCAGGTGCTATCGTCCGCCTCTATGTTCTCCGCAGGAAACCCGCAGCTGAGAAAGTCACTGAAATCAAACTCATCAAAGGGCCTAAAGGTATGTGGGAGTATGGATCGTTGTACAAGCCACCAACAATTCTGTGTGTGCTCAAGGATGCTTTATAACAGGCTAAGCTTTACCCTCTGGATTTAACAAATCTGCTCTGCATTAACACAGAATTCCTTACACTGTCTCTCTCTCTCTCTCTCTGCCTTTCTCGTTGATATCGTTCTCTCAGGATTGGGTTTCAGCATCGCCGGAGGGGTGGGAAACCAGCACATACCAGGAGATAACAGTATCTATGTCACCAAGATCATCGAAGGCGGGGCTGCTCATAAAGATGGCCGTCTGCAGATCGGGGACAAGATTTTAGCAGTCAGTCAATCACACGTAAAAAAAATAATAAATGTGCCCACACACATTCTGTACATGATGACTCTCACCTCTTTAGCAAACATACATATTCAGGCACACATTCACACTCACACAGTCATGTATCTTCTGCACTGAAGTATAAAATACAGCTGTTATTTCCATGGCTCTGGTTTAACATGCAAGTCGATGTGTAGGCAGGGATAATGTTTAAGTATAACCACAGTGAAATACAAGCAGCACTGCACTGCCATCTGCTGGAGAACAGGGAGGCTTTCACATAGCAGCATATGACAAGCTCAATGATGGCAACTTCAAAATGGTGTTTATTTATTTATTTTAATCATCTGATCTAAATAATGCTTTGTCTCTAAATATGATGATATGGCAACATGCTTATGTCATTAAGGAAATACAATTACAATTTATTGTATTCATTTATAAGCAATAGTCCTCGTAAACACACATCTGTGATGGCAAATAATAGTTAGAAAGATCCAGCCTCGATAAATCGCACTGAGTAATGCTATGATTATATAGTTTATCTTTCTGTCTTATCTGTCTAACTCAAATCTGGTGATGTGTTACAGTGGGCTAGCTATTATTAATTGAGGAATTATGTCACAAAATTTAATAAAATGAAAAAAAGGATCTATTATCAGAATAGGATTAAAGACGCCAAATTAGACAGCAGGAAAATATGGACTACAATTAATGACCTAATGGGAAGGAAAACTAAATCAACAATATCTTTTTTGGAGGTGGATGTCGTTTTTATTACTAAACCTATTGATGTTGCTTATTATCTAAGTCAGTATTTTAGCAATAAAATTCCAAAATTTCAAGATGGTATGGACCTGAGACATGAAAACCTTTCTCATAATGTATAATGAGTGGTAGATCATGTAAATTTAGATTAGAAAAGGTTCGTGCAGTAACAGTCCGAAAAAAAAATAGAACAAGTAATGAAAAACCTTCGGGTGTCAACAACCTTGATGTGAAACTACTAAAACCTGTGGCTAACCTGATTGCCTTACCAATTTACCATATCATTAATTTAACTTAGGAGAATGTGCTTGTCCTTTAAAATGGAAAATATCTAAAATTGTGCAATTCGTTAAGAACGATAAAGAGTCACGAATAAAGCAAATTCATAATTTATTATTAAATATATTAAGTTGCTGTGGTTTTGAAAGGCCTGCTTTGGCATGGATGAAGAGTTATCTCACTAACAGGGAATACACTGTCAATTTTAAAGGTAGTTTTCCAGAGATGAGATCGATGAATTCTGGAGTGGGTCACTCTTATTCTCAATATTTATGGCAATAAATGCTGATTATTCTTCTGTATATGCGTCTAACTAAGTAAACTCTTGAATAATGAATTAGAGTTAATTGAGGAATGAGTCAGGGTTAACAAAACGGTTCTAAATACAGAATATACTAAAAGTAAATATAGGAATTGAAGATATTGAACAAGTAATAGAAGTTGCGCTACTGGGACTCATAACTGATGATAAAATGTCTTGGAATAGACTTATAGACCAAATGTTAGTAAAAATGGGCAGAAGTATGGCTGCTGTAAAGTGTTGTAGGAAGTTATTGCCAAGTTGGTTAATTAAAAAATGTGTACAGGTATTAGTATTATTGCAGTAGGATTAGGGTTCAGTTATTTGGTCCAACACGATAGAGACTAATCTAAACAAACTGCAAGTTGCACAGAACAAAGCAGCGCGCTTTGTAATTTGCTGTCCATACAGGACAAGAGTAAGTTTAATAAATAATAGTTTGGACTGGTTAAGTGCGTAAAGTAGGTTACACTATTCTTTACTTAGTTTTATTAGAAATATGGTTTTGAGTATATGCTGATTTTTGTGTAACGTATTTTTATTTTTGCTTTTTTCTTGTTGGTTTGTTGTATTTTAGTTGTAATGTGTCTAAAAATTAGGTATGTTTGTAAACCAGCTAATGTAAGATTGTTATGAAATTGAGACCCCAGAAAGAGAGAAACTGTCTAAGACGGAAGTTAATGAGGATCTTAATAAACAAACACACAAACCTAAAATAACGTTTTACAGTGCAGTTAGTTGATCCTCACTGCTCTATCATTAACATTCATTGTATTGTGCCTCTTCACATAGGCAGCCGATCACTCGCATAAACTAATTGCTCTACAAAAGTGACAAAAATGTAGATCTAAAAATACTCAGAGTTTAGAAAAGTTGCAGTCTCCTGCTGCTAATATTGACTGATTTCCCTGCTTGCCTCAAACACTCAGGTGAACAACGTGTGTCTGGAGGATGTGATGCACGAGGATGCGGTGGGGGCTCTGAAGAACACAGCCGAGGTGGTGTACCTCAGGGTGGCCAAGCCCAACAACCTGTTCCTGACTAACTCCTATAACCCTCCAGACCTCACCAGCAGTAAGTCGCTCTTCCTGCACACTAAAGCTAAAGCTAAAGTCCTCCTAAACTAAATACAGAGGCAGCAAAGTATAATCACACACCGGTTTTTTTCCCTTTGAGCTTATTCCACCTCATAATGAAAGTTTCAACTGATACTGCATATCTTTGTGCAGCACACCCTGCTACAGGATATTATACTCAATTTTGTTTCTGTGTGTGTATTTTTCCAGCATATTCCCATATGGATACTGAACTCAGCCACCCTAACTATCTCGGCTCGGATTACCCACAAGCGCTCACTCCCACCTCACCAAGTCGATTTTCTCCTGTCCTGCATGGCATGATGGGAGATGATGATATCCCCAGGTGGGCCAACATCTGGTGACGATACATTTTTCACCTATATCACCTGTATTGGCTAACTTTTAGTGTTTACTGTATGACTGCTAATGCTATGCAGAGTTGTAGTAGTAGAAGAAGATTACCAGTGTAAGTGATAGTACGATGTATTTGTTTCTAACGTGCAGCTCTCGCCATTTGTCTTTATCAGGGAGCCTCGCAGAGTTTTGATCCACCGAGGCTCCACAGGTCTGGGATTCAACATTGTTGGAGGAGAAGATGGAGAGGGAATATTTATCTCCTTCATTCTGGCAGGAGGACCAGCTGACCTCAGTGGGGAGCTGCACAAGGGCGATCAGATCCTTAGTGTAAGGACACTTTTATGTTCATAAGGTTGTCATACATACACGTATATGTGACATTCATACTGTGTGTGTGTGTGTGTGTGCGTGTGTGTGCGCGCATCAGGTGAACGGCGTGGACCTGCGTATGGCCACACACGAGCAGGCAGCTGCGGCTTTGAAGAACGCAGGACAGACGGTGACCATCATCGCTCAGTATCGACCCGACGGTACGGCTGCAGCTACAACACAGAGCAACTCTCCACATTTATGTCAAATCAGTCAAATGTACTTCCTCCCAGATCAGTTTACTTTGTGCTTGTTTCTTAACAGTCCCAGGTGATAATTCAATAACAATATCCACCACACTATGAATTCTTCCAGTGTTACTTTCTGCCTGTAAAGAAATGTAAAACCGCTCAACATTATCACAATAGTATTCAGATTTGAAAAACCCTAAAACCTCATTACAAAAATAAATTGGAAATCTAGGAAATGGTCATTATCAGCTTGTGTCTGTCTGTTTCAGAGTACAGTCGTTTTGAGGCGAAGATCCACGACTTGAGAGAACAGTTGATGAACAGCAGTATGGGCTCTGGGACCACAACACTAAGGAGCAACCCAAAGAGAGGCTTCTATATCAGGTCTCTCACTTGCACAAAATCAGACATTTTTACTGTATAGTTGTTGAGAAATTTCTAATTAAAAGTCACATATTGGCAGGTTTTGATCGAACGATTATGAAATTTGAGATGATATAGGAAAAAAAATGTCCATAAGTTCTAGGATCACAACTAGGTTGTGTTCATGGTATCTATGACTACTACCATACAGTAGGTCAGACATTTTTACTGTACAGTTTTTGAGAAACTTGATGTTTCATGTAAATGCACTCTTTTTCCAGAAGCCTGTCCTGGCTCAGGATAAACATCCAGGGTGCGCCATGTCTTTAAAACCCATTAGACTCTTAGAAATAAGGCTTCCAAAAGGGTCCTTCTACAAGGGCTGAGGTTCTACCTTGAACCATTTGCTTCTGAAAAACCCTTTCCCGAAGAGAGGGTTTTTCAAGGGTTCTTGGCAACACTAATGGTTTCAGTAGAACCCTTTAAAACCCTTTTCCCGAATAAAGGTTTTCAAAGGGTTCCCGGTGGAACCAAAAAGGGTTCTCCTATGAGGGCAAGCCGAAGAACCTTATATGGTTCTACTTAGCATGTTTATTTCTAAGAGTGTACGGTCCAACCAACCGTCCTGTTGTTGTTGTAGTAAATTATCATTAGCATTAGCATTATCATGTGGGTGTAACATGTTTTTCTGGACTCGTGCACTTCAAAAAACAAGTTGTGTCTGGATATACCATATGGACTCGTGATCTATACGTTGGATACAACAACATGTTTAGGCCATGTCGCCATTTAGTCAAACAAGAGACATCTACAGACCATCAGGTTTTCTATTATATACAGGGTGACTATTGTAAAGCATGTTGTATAACTATCATGTGCTTTTCACCCAAGGGTTCTCATTTTTACTTATAATCCTTAATACATTTCAGAATGAAACATTAGCATTTCCGAACCAAAGATTAGCTATGTTAATGTGTTCATACACTTCAGTTATGCTATGTTGTTATTATCTGTTCAAAGACTCACTACAGCCATGCTTCCCATTGTGAGTCCTCATCGACACACCAAATATTTCCTTCATCTTTCTATAAATGTGTCTTGTGGTCAGAAAAATCATTAACTAGACGAACTCTCCTCTTGTCTGCCTTTATATTTAAATGTAAATGTGGGTTCAATACAACAGCTGTTTGTGAAAGTTAACATTCAAAGTTAACAATTGGAAGTAGTTGTAATCACATTGCATCTTGGATTTTTTTTTTTTTTAACTATTATTAATATGATGTTTTCACGTTTTGGGAAAATATAATGCAATAAGGTGTAAAGTTAATTAAAAATGCTGACTCATATTCCTTCATCCCTCAGGGCCCTGTTTGATTATGACAAGACTGCAGACTGCGGCTTCCTCAGTCAAGCACTGGGCTTCAGGTTTGGGGATGTGCTGCACGTGTTGGACTGTGGAGATGAAGAATGGTGGCAGGCGCGGAAAGTCAGTCCCCAGAATGAGGCTGAGGAGGTCGGCTTCATCCCCAGCAAGCACAGGTCAGATACATTTTTCACGGGTCAGACTATGAGAGACAGAATATGGTTAGATAACACATTTTGATATATAGAAGTAGCTGGTCAATAATTTTTACACCAGGTTTGATATAGATATTGTCTAATTAAATAAGCGCTGCATAACAGCCATGTTGAATCACAACCAGCTCCTCCTTTTTTTTCTTTTTTTTTTCTGCATCATCTCCAAATTGACACGTTATTCTGCTCCATCCTCATCCGGACAGGGTGGAAAGAAAAGAGTGGTCTCGTGTTAACACCAAGGAGAGGGTGAGTTATTTCACCAGAGGCCTGTTCCCTCTTTTTTTCTTTGTTTCTTCCTAATCGGAGTCGCACCAGTTTGCATTCCCCCCTGGGATTAATAAAGTATTCTGATTCTCCTCTGTCTTCACCTATGTTAATCTCTGACCTCGTTTCTCTTGCAGGACCATGGCCGAGACAGCTTGAGCACAAAAGGTAAATTAGTACATTTTAGTAGATTACAGATAATACAATAGTCCCGTTTATTTGCACACACATAATGCACATGTTTACATCCTGTACTATTCTCAACTGAGTATCCAATACAAGATTAATAGCTCAGTTCTACCTTTGCAGTCCTGTCTGTCGTGGTCATCTTACATTACATCTGACTGCCAAATACAAAAAAACATTGACATTGACTTCACCTCCAACACAGTAACATCGTCCCTGTTGTTGTTCATAATCGCATTTCTGATGCGTTTGAACAAAGACACACATCGACACACGTGCAGAGCTTAAATGTCTTTTTATAATGGTAAAAAGAAAGTTGGCTGAATGCCTTTGTGCTCCGTCTACAGGAAGAGATAAAACATTACAAAGTTATGAGACGGTCACCCAAGTGGAAGGTAAGGTCAATAAAAATAGAAGTGCATTTTTAAAATTGTGCTTTTGATTGCGTTCCTGTTTTTTTTTTTTAATGCTCCATTTTTCCCCCTTCCTCATTCTAAGTTCATTACGCGAGGCCCATCATCATTCTAGGTCCTGTGAAGGACAGAATAAATGACGACCTGTTGTCTGAGTTCCCTGATAAGTTTGGATCATGTGTCCCACGTAAGTAACTCTATATTTATATTTTCATGCCAGTGCTGGCACCTGCAGCCATTTCAGGGTTTTATCTGTGTAATGGTTTATCATCTCATGGAAGTAAAGACATTTTTAGGATCAAGAGTGTATATTCTGCGTTTACAGTTTTGTTCTTTTGTTCTGACAGACACCACGCGGCCAAAGCGGGAGTATGAAGTGGATGGACGGGACTATCACTTTGTGTCATCGCGGGAACAGATGGAGAAGGACATTCAGAGTCATCGGTTCATCGAGGCCGGCCAGTACAACAGTCACCTGTACGGCACCAGTGTCCAGAGTGTCCGCGAGGTGGCTGAGCAGGTGTGATATGCACAGAAACAATGACATTCATTTGCTAATTTGCTGAAACCTCCCATGGATTTTTGCCTCATTAACTGACAGTTTTGAAGTCACTAAGATAACAGTGAGCCTTTATTAATACGCCTCACTTCTTTCCCCTGCATGTGTGCACGAGCAGCAGGGGAAACACTGCATCCTGGATGTATCGGCCAACGCTGTGCGCAGGCTACAAGCAGCTCAGCTTCATCCCATTGCCATCTTTGTGCGACCCAAGTCACTGGAGAATGTCCTGTATGTACCTCACGAAAATCATGCGTGTATCTTTGATATACTGTGTGTTTTACGAAAGATTGTTTTTGTCTGTTATGTTCACAGAGAGATCAACACCCGGCTGACGGAGGAGCAGGCCAGGAAAGGAATGGACCGAGCCCTCAAACTAGAGCAAGACTTCCTAGAGTGTTTTTCAGGTAAACATATCGCAAACAGAGCATGTGATTTATAAGTAAAACATCTGGTATTCTGCACTATCTACACACTGCATCTCTACCAGGAGTGCTTTTGACAGCTATTTCAAATGTGATATGATATGAAATTGTTACATCTAATCATTTTTGTGTCTTATCGATCATTTTCACAAAATCTAAATCATGATGATTTTACTTTCATTCTTTATTAATTTCAATCAATCAATCAAATTTTATTTGTATAGCCCACAGTTTATAAAACTTAGTTTGTCTCACGGGGCTTCACAGGGTTAGTATCATCCTCTGTCCTTAGACCTTCGACCAGGGTAAGGAAAAACTACCAGGGAAAAAACCCTTATAACAGGGAAAAAAATTTAGAAACCTCACCACAGATGAGGGATCCACTTCCTCGACGGACAGACGTGCAGTAGATGTTACCCAAAACATACAATACACAATTACAAAGAATAGAAAGTAAAAAGTCTTTAAATGCCAGGATCCATCTGGATCACTGGGTTTGCCACAGCCTGTAGTGAAGGCTGTTGTGGTCAGAGACTTGGGGATGACGGAGTCCTCTTTCCTGTCCTGACCATGTCGTTCACTGGTGTCAGCAGAACTGTAAGAGATTAAAAATCAGTTAGTTATGTGCTATATGTAGATTTATGGGCTACATCTCATGGGGGTACATCGGGTAAGTGGTGAGGGTTGAGAAATTGAGGACGGGGTAGAGAAAGTGTGGCTCGTGCAAAGTCTGTGTGCTCATTCACAGTGCATGATGGGAAATTCCCCCAGCAGTCAAAGCCTTTGGCAGCGTAAGATAGACTATTCTAATCAGTTTGTGTTAGAGGTAGGTTTTCAGTCTCACCTTAAAGGTGGAGACCGAGTCAGACTGTCTGACTGAAAGTGGGAGTTGGTTCCAAAGGAGAGGAGCCTGGTAGCTAAATGTTCTACCACCTGATTCTTCTAATTATACCTACCTATTCTAATTTGAAATTCTGAGCCAATCTTAATCAAATATGCATTAGGATTTGATGATGTACATATGATGTATGTATGATGTATGTAATTCATACGGGGGTGGGGTGGGATCCTTCTTGATCCGTCTCCGCAAGGATCAATTCCTCATTTACATATTCCTGGTGTTGTGAAAAAAATGCTTCCTTGTGGGATTTTTAAAGTTTAAGAGACACATTTGGGGCAAATCACAGCAGTCGGTTAAAAATTGAATGTTCGGTTTCCTGACAAGTCCACACCAGTCTACAGTTTATGACAAAATCATGAGCGGGAACCACACGTGATATTTTATCAGCTTCTGAGTGAATATGTTGGAGACTTGGTTGGAAAGGGAAATGTGCCTTTCATATTTTCATGGAGATTTCACAAAACACTTTTATAAACTTATGATCAAACTGTGTTTTTTTTATTCATATAAACTTCCATCTCTCTTTTACTCCCCCTTTCTTTAATCTTTGTTTCTTTGTTGCCTGTGCCACATTTTTCCCTCCTCCATTCCTAACTGTTGTCCTGTCTCCCTCCCTGACATCATCCTGATGCAGCTGTCGTGGACGGGGACAGCTTTGAAGAGGTCTATCACAAAGTAAAGACAGTGATCGAGGAGCAATCAGGGCCTTACATCTGGATCCCCACTCGGGAGAGGCTGTGATGCTGCTGCCCCTCCCCACCACCCTCCAACCTCTCGTCCTCCCTGCCGCCCTCACAGCCACCCGACCGACACCACCCTCACCCTCACAGCCAAGCTAGCCTCGCCTGCCTGCCTGTCTGTCTGTCTGTCCTCCAGCGAAGTCGGTGCTTAGGCAAACATGGAGAATGACACAGAGAGACAAATGCAGAAACGGAGACAAACACAGGAAGTGACACAGCGAAGCAAAGAATGAAACCAAAAAAAAAGGAGACTCCGAGACAGATGTAAACACAGTCATGTAATTAGACTGAAAGACACATAGAGAAAAGACTTCATCAGTATTCCACTTTCATGAGGCAGGACTGAGTATTGATGTTCTTTTCACATTTAGCATTAAAATGCATCTTGGACACAAATGGGCATCGATTGCACCCAGACGTGGGAATGCAAATGTCCTCTACACAGTTGATTTTTCAATGCCAAACAACTTTGTTATATTTGTTTTGTCTTTCAATTTAGTTTTTTTTTTCTGTTTAGATACAGTTACAGTTTCCCAAGAGACAAAATGAAATTTGAGGTGAATTTCATAAGTGAATACTTAAGATTTGATGCATTTTGATGCCTGGTGTGGATCTGGACTCAAACTGGGTTTACCTCGGCACACAAGACCTTAGGTGTGAGCAGGGCTTGAAAGAGAGTAGAGAATGACCCATGGGCCAGAACCCTCCCCATCTCTTGGACATCTCACACTGAACACCTCCATTCTGCAGTCCCTGAGATGGAGATGCCCAAAAAAGACACTGGCCCCTCTTTTAATAATATCAGCTCCTGTGTTTCTGTTGTTCCCCTTCTGTCAGTTCTGCCTTGTTTCTGGACAGGGAAGTGGAGGAGGGGGAACAGGAAGACCCAGATCCTGCTGAGTCCCTCTAGACCAGGTGTCCTTTCTTGGTATAGAGTTCATGTTTTTGTGAATCTCTTCTTGGTTCTGGGTTCGAACTCAAATTTACACCTCTGTGACAAAGACTGGCATTTGCTCAGTCACCCACATTGAAAATTGTCAGTAGGCAGTATTTTGAAGCAGATGATTATAACGATAAAAAGACTCATATCAGTGCATGCTTCCTCAAAGATAAAGGAGTCAGGAGAAGAAAACAATGGAAAAATTTGACTTTAAAAAAAAAAAAAACAATTATATATATAAAGGTGAGTAAGTAGGGTTTCTTCTTCTTTGCCACCTCCTTATTTGTGAGGATATTTTGTTCAGCATGTCTCATGAAAGTAGAGAAGAAAGAGAGAGAGACGAGGTCATGTGACATGTTCATGAGAGGCCAGTCCTGAGCACAGTAGAAGCTCGGACGTCTAGTTTAGCCCCTGCTCTCTTATCCACACACACACACACTATCACACATGCATACACTCAAATTGATCCTCCGACACACACACAAACACACACACAGAGTTGTAACCTCAGCTGTAACCTAGCACACTCCACTACAGGGAGACTGGCTGTTTTGACCTGCTGGTCAGAATCCAGATGAATGTTATCTTCTCCAGGCACAAACAGCAGAGCTTTTAGCTTCATCGCTGCACTGCAGCCAAACTCACCGTTCACTCTTCCAAAAGAATCCCTCAGCCGCAGACGTACACACTGTTTCCAGTGGCCGCAGCAAAAGCCATGGCGTGTGTGTGCGTGTGCGCGTGTGTGTGCGCGTGTATGTGTGGAAACTCCCCTGTGTGGGAGGAAGTCTTCTTTTATTCCTCTCTTCCATGTTTTGTCTGCTTCTTTCTCTCTCGTGTCCACACAAATTAAAGCTAAGTCATGTTTAATGAATAAATGGCCTATATACATAACTATGAATATAAATATATATATATATGTATATCTTTTTTATGAAAATTTCTAACGGGACTAGGTCTGTAATCATCAACATCTGCAAACAATATTCCACTGATTTCTTTGGGTAATATTGCTGTTTGGTTGTTGGATTTGCTCCCATTTTATTGCTAAATGACATAACGGAATCGCTCCGGGTCGACGTAAAGCAGACCTCGCTCTAAAGCTTTGAACCGACATTTTTGGACATGTTCTTGTATATGATGACGACAAACTGAGACACATGTACAATGCAGCTGTGCGCGTGTGTGTGCGCGTTTGTGTGTGGGTGACAGGAAGGTGTGTGCTAAAATATACTATATGAGATTATCTATAGCATCATATCTTGATAGCAGTGTTTCCCAAAGTTTCTAGCATGGGGACCCACGTTTTAAAAAGTCAATTGGTGCATAATGTAGCGCCTAATAAAACCAAAATATCATTTCGGACCGCAAAAAAATCTCATGTGACCCATATGTGGGTCCGGACCCAGTCTTTGGGAATCACTGCTTTACAATGTATAATACAGGAATAAATGGTTTGTGCGTTTATGTGTGAGAAAGTGAGACACACACTCATGAAGATGTAGTGCAATATTGCTGTGATGTTATGCAATGAAGATGGTTTATACATGTGTCTAAGATTTAAGAAAAAAAAGAAGAGTATTTATAAAGTTTGCACTGATGGCATTATATGCTACAGGTTTCTGCAGGAAAAGAATTGTGAAGGAAAACGATAGGTTTTACGAGCATGTGTTTGTATTTACTTATAATTTCTCCTGAATATAAGAGTGACGGTGGAAGTATCGTTTGGAGAGAAAAAAAAAAACTCATTCACATTTAGCATTTTGTTTATTTTTGCTCAGCTGCTTCTCAGGCTGCGAATGACAAGTTTCTATTCTGTTTTTGTTTGTGATTTATTATTTATTCAGAACTGTCATCTCAAGTCTGTATATTTTTGTATTTTTATTTACATTTTTATTTCTACACTGAAGGAGCTTTTGGGTCTTGGCGAGAAATGCTGTAAATACAACGTAGTTGTTGGTGTGCTGCGTGGCTTCAGATTTAGCCGCGCAGCACTGCTGAGTCGATGCGAGTCTAGAACCCATCCGAGCCACAGCCCAGTGTAACTCCTCAAACACACACACACACACACACACACACACACACACACACACTTACATTTACACACTGAAGGAATCACAGAAACACAACCATGAATATGTTTTACAATTTCTTTATTTGAGGGTTCAATGTATTTCTTAATATCTCTCTCAGCCATCCGTATCATAGTGTGATATTCCTTATAAAAAAAATACACATTTTTACAGAAAAGACTGATTACAAACTTACAACAAAGTCAACTTATGCAGAAAAAAAATATATTTAACGATGACAATATCAAGCAAAATAAAATGTTCCAGTTCAGTGAAAGCGCTTGTTGTAAATTAGCTATAAAATAATAAAATTAATTTAAAAAATGCTTTCTGAAAATGGACTCGGCAGTCTTGTTTTTGATCGCGTTGAGGATTTTGTGTCTTATTGTTCACAGCAGCAAGAAAACATCACTACGACCAGGGGAGGGCACTCATTCTCTTCTATCTTCAGATGTTCTTTTTGCACACAGCTCCCTCTCGGCCTCTCAGCTGCATTTGCACCGACTTTCTCTGGCTTTTATTTGCTGCTCGACTCCCTCTCACCAGGGGAACTATGTTCTCTTGGAAAAAAAAAAAAAAGCACACAAGGAACAGCATTTCCTATTTCTGTGAGGACATGTTGTTCTTGTAAAGACATTTTAGCTGGGGCTTTTTTGTGATAGTTAAAGTTAGGGTAAGGTACTAGGGAATGTGTCATGTCAGTGTCAGACCCTTATTTCTGAGGAAATAGTTTAAGTTTAGGGCTAAGATTTAAATTATGGTTGGGGATAATGGTTTGCTTAGGACATTCAAATGAATGGAAGTCAATACCTGCGTATGTGTATGTGTGATATGACATTTTAATCCTCTAGCCTTGTTCTTGCATCCTAACTGTGACACACTTGTATCATCTGCACCGTTTTCAAAGGCCCAATCCATTGATTTAATGTAAACGATAAGATTCATCCAACCACCAAACACACACACACACGAGATCTGACTTTCCATTTTAAGTCCAGACATCTGCGTCTAATTTCAGTCTTCTTGTGCTGTGTGTTTATGGTTTTCTCATATCATTATTGTGCAGAAGAAAAGCGGAATGTGAAGTCTGTTTCAGTAAGAAACACAAACGCGAGAGTGAATTTGTAACGGCAAAGTCAAATTTTGTTTCCATTTTCATGCAGTTATTGAAGAGAGTAGTTCTTATGTCATTTGGATTCAGTTAAATTGCATTAAAACGCTCAACAAGATTTAACCCATTAGATCTAGATTTTTCCACTATTTGAGAAATCTTGAAAAAAATAAAATAAAATGTAACCTTAACCTTTGTCTGATCTGATCCAAAAATAAGTTAAAAGATAAAGTTATCACCAAGTTTCCAGGAAATTAATCTACGTTATTTGAAATATTTCCTAAACACACACACAGGTGAGAACTCTCTATAAATCATGTGGGGTAAAAACATTTCATTATGTTCTCACTTTCTCACTATTTAAGGAGGGGAGGACAAAAGACGAGGCAAAGGAAATAAAAAACACACCATGATCAACAACATACTTTAGAGCTAAAAGAATGTGAAGGGAGTTAAAATATGAATCTATTACTATAATTCTTTGCCACTTATCTTGTTCAAGGTCAGAACGATGGTATTTCATGCTGAAAATGTAAAACATAAATCACCCGGTTGATTGACGGCTGGTCTCTGCTGTAGTACAGTGATATAAAGGATCAGAGGGAGAAAGGAGAACGTCCATCATGGGTCATAAACAGGATTTTAACCTGCAGACTGGTAATGCCTTGCAGCCGTCAGGTTTCTCCCATCCACATTGAGCCCTAACTACAAGTCTGTACTAACACATTTATGCAATGCATCTTCTCATAAGCTGGTGGAGGAGTGCACGGTTTGATCCCAGGGCAAGAGGAAATTTGCCAGCGTCAAAAATAGAACCTCATATTCCCTGTCGATGAAGTTACTGAGTCACTGGATAAACTCTCTCTTTAATCGTAAAAGTGAGTCATGTGTAAAAGTCTGTGTGCAACTGTCCTGATTATTGCCAGCAATGAGATAAATTGAAATTAATGCATCCAGCTGGTGCTTACAATATTAGTTTACACCAAATAAATAAACCAGCAGAAATTAACTCTTGCAGGGACTTCAAGAAAGTCTTTATTAGTCACATTCAGTTCTATCACCAGCCATTGTTTCAGGCATGGTAATGCAGATATGCCTCCTTAAGCCTGCTGCTGGGGTCCAGAGCTGCAGTGACAGGGTGGGATACGGATAAAGGAGCAGCTGACATGTGTGTTGTGTCAGTGTTGGAGCAAAGCACTCAAAGAAAACCTTTAATAACTGATCTTGTACTTTTGGGAACCAGTGAAGCATTTCAGTATGATATAAACCTATCACACAGCTCAAAGCCAGTATTATCAGTGGACCTGAAGGCACAGCAGCAGAGCTGTTTCACTGAACATTTATACCCGACTTGCATTATTTGTATTCGGCATTGCGGGAGCATTTGTGTGTATGCAGCAGCAGCACATGGGTGGATGGGAACGAGTAGCATTTAACAGTAGAATACACTTCTGGAGCCTTCTGGCTTTACTAAATAGTATCGCCTCGCCTGGGCAAGGCGAGACTCTATGCGGTTTGGTTGGTTTTCCATTACAATAGTACCTCCTCAATGTGGGCGGAGTCATCACAGCATGGCTGCATGAAACTGCTGTGACTGTTTGATACGGGACACAAAAAATACTAGTGGCTAGTGACTTGCAAAGCAGTCACTGAAATGTTAGTTCAATTCAAACCATTGTCAGATTAGTTGACACGCTGCTGATTGAGTCTCTAAACTTTCAATTATACCCTATTTCTCCAAGTTAAACTAGTTCCCTGGTGTCCTAATGAACATGTCTGTGACATGCTTTGGTCAAAATACCATAAGGATGAAGCACCACAGCAGTTCAATCACCCTGCCAAAACAGCCCTGTTTAGAACGCTCGGTTTAGTAGTATCTCTTTAGGTCCACCTTAAAGGTCCACCTTAAAAAAAAAAGTCAAACAAAACTTAAGGGAAAGGAAATGACATCAGCCACAGAGGCTACTGGGAGCTAACAGCAGTTAGCATTTGGAAAAGTGATCATTTGCAGGCTCTAGCAGACACATTGCCGTCATATATAACATGTATCCACTCGACAGATAAATCCTCTGAGGCTGGAAGTTTGTGTAGAACTCTGTGCTGCACTGTGCAGCCAAGAATAGAACTTTTTGCAGACTTCCGATTTTCGGATACCGTTGCCCTTGCCAGCACTATCACGTGTTTTAGAGACAAAGCGGAGCTCTGCGAGACAACAATTCCAGGAATTTAGCGCATTGTGACGTCCCAGTGAGTGCGGAAGTCAACATCGCGTGTTTTATGTCCTGTACTTAGACTGAGGAGAACCACAAAAACATGAGTGAGTCATCTTTTTTCACACTTTTCTGACTGATAAGACCTCCAGAGTCCCAAATGTAAGGATTTAAATGATTAAAAAGTTGATTTTGCATAATATGTTCCCTTTAAGCAACTCTCTCTGTGTGACTCTCTCTCTTAGAACAACAGACTTTTGTTTGTGTGTCTGTGGAGACATACAGTAAGTGTGTTTACATGCACAGGTTAATGGAGCTAAGGCTGTAGTCCGACTAAGACAGGCAATCGGATAACTTGACGAATCAGAGTATACATTCGGAGGGGAAAATGATTAATTCTCTCTATAAACAAGAGCATATTAAATCAGTTTTCACAGAAAAACAAACAGTTTTTTGAGAAGGATGGTGAGTGATCGTGCTGTGGCTTTGTATGATCTGGGAAATGTTGGTGCATACACAGAACACCAAGTCCAACTCCAGTCTGACTAAGCATATGCATACAGCAGTAATCAGAATCATTGCATTATCCAGGTATGTTAGTCCGATTAAGACTAGTTTGATTTTAGTCGGACTAAGGTGTTTACTTGACAGTAAGAAAACCAAATTATTGTCTTAGCCAGACTAAAATCAGACTTTTAACTTGCATGTAAATGCACTGAGTGACATATTTTACATTATGACTGATCGAGGAAAGGCGGAAGCACATAGCACGAGTAAAGCATGACGGCTGTATGGTCTTATTAAATGTGATACACAGGGACGTTTCCAGGAAATCGTTTCATGTGCGTTTTAATTCATTTCATTTTTAAAGTGTCTTTCCACTGCTTGAGCAATAAGACGTGTGTTAGTCAGTCTCCCTCTACACGGATTTAATTATTTGGCGAAGATAATCCTGCAGATCCAGAATGATTACACAGCAGGTGTGTTTCTATCCTGGAGTTCCCCCTCGGAAAAAAAAAAAAAAAAAAGTACATTGTTAGTCTTAGACTTCACCAAGACGTTTCAGTCCGTCTACCAAACGCTGGCTCTGCACAGGAGGTTGTCGGCATTATTTGTTACCTTCGTTACAACATGACAGCTGTCATCTGGAGAAGAAGATCAAACACAAAGCTACTTCCATGTTCATATTTTATTATTCATTTCAGCCGGCAGCTGCATGCTGTGATTTTTGGTCCCCACTCTTTCACTCATTAGGGCGTAGCTGGCGCCCATCAGACTGTTTGTCTAAGACACCTTGACTTCAGCTCTTTTGTTTATGTGCTAAATCCAAAAAGTGTCCGTTTGGCGATGCTTCTGCCATTTTTCTATTCACATATCAGACTGGCGGCAACAAGATTAGAGGATTTGTCTCCAAAATGGCGCACGGCAGGGTGTGGTGCAGGGTTTTTAAAGTAAAGATGCTGCTTTAAGGAAGAAAAAAAACAGATGCCTTCTTGGGTTTATAGACCGAGATAATACAGACTCCTGTGGTTTTGTGCCAGAGCTCTCAGACTGATGTTGGATTTAACCTAATTGGTTCCTCTGCCTTTATCTGCCTATAATTTGGATTTTAAGGAAAAAAAAAATAAAACACCACACTGCAGCGAGTCTTGCCACGGAAGACATTTGCATACTAATATTATGTGAAAATGAAATGAGATGGATTCAGCGACAGTGTTTTTGTCATAGTCACCTGTGTGGAAAAACACGCAGCCATTCGACTTATTACAACACTCTGGCTTCAAAGGAGCAGGTAATATTTAACAACCTTGAAATGAGCTCAAACGAAGCCGTTCGGTATCATTTTAAAGCTGCAAGGGCAAAGCTTAACCCACGAGGGCTTAGAATATCACATGTTCATTTTATAGCACCAATGATAACATATGATCCTCAAATTAGGATATAAACATATATAATCTTAATGAACGTTTTGTGTCTGTAAACATCAAATACACTTTTGGAAAATAATTGACATCAGCCAGGCTTTAGAGGACATTAGACTTGGTGTTTTTGCTCTGAAGCAAATATGATATTATGTGTGATTACTCTGTAATGAGGCAGAAAAGCAGCAAAAAAAAGCTCATTGTATGCTTTGTGCCATTACAGGTTGTTAAAGTTGTTAGGGATCCATGACTCAAATGACTGAAAATAACACGGGGAAACTTCTCATTGTGTGGCTGCATTTTGGGAGGCACAGTTACTGATGCATATGGAGTCAGACACTGACCAAACAGCAACTGGTGATTTATTCTTGAGCTCATCACGCTGCTCATAAAATGTGAATGTGTGGGGAAATAAGACTTGAGCTCGATGCTGAGCTTTCACAGACATGTATACGACACTCTTACAAATAAGGGTTCCAAATGGGTCCTTCTACAAGGGCTGAGGTTCTACCTGGAACCATTTGCTTCTTTCCCAAAGAAACAGTTTTTTAAGGGTTCTTGGTAACACTAATGGTTCCAGTAAGAACCGTTTTGATCCAGAGAACCCTTTAAAACCCCTTTCCTGAATAAAGGGTTTTAAAAGGTTTTTGGTGGAACCAACCAAAAAGGGTTCTCCTATGAGGACAACCCGAAGAACCTTACATGGTTCTTCTTAGCACTTTATTTCTAGGAGTGTATTTCCTGCAGTCTTACGTTTTTATTAATAGAACAATTTTGCATATGCTTATATTGTGAACAGGGCCGGCCCAAGGCATAAGTGAACTAAGCCGCTGCTTAGGGCCCCGTGACCACTAGAGGGCCCCCAAGAGCAATTAACTAAAAAAAAAAAAACATAAATGTTTGGATTGCTGTTCCGTTTATTTAGAATTTTTTTTATTTATAAGCTTTTTCACAGTTTTTACATAGTTGTCAGATGTGATTATCTAACTTTATATTTTATTTATAAACCATTTTTATTACCTTGTTCCGGGTGCCTCTGTTGATTTACATTATTATTTAAGTATTTGTTTGATATGTATTTGTTTATTTTATTTAATGCTGTTTTTTACATAAAAAGGTAAAATCTTTGTATTACAGGAGTGTTTTTTGAATCCCCCTCAAAGATTGTGCACATTTTTAGATTTTCAGACCTTAATATCTTAATATTTATTTATAAACCATTTGGTTTAATGTATTGATTCTATGTGTCACCAGTAGGGGGAGTTGCTGATTTTGCCAAATATTAATTGAAAGATTTTGTTGTAAGTTTGCAAATCTGGTATCAAACAAAAAGTTCTCACATGTAGTTTTACAAGTGTATTTGTATTTGTGACAAAGTAGAATAAATAGCCTTTAGTATACTAATACCTTTAGTATAGTAGGTGTGTGAATGATCGATAATCATTATTATTTATGGCAGTAAAAGAGGGCCCCAAAGTCACATTTTGCTTAGGGCCCCATGAAGGCTTGGGCCGGCCCTGATTGTGAACTTTGAATTTATCGTTCCATATCAATCACACTTCTAATTTCAAATGATGTGAAATATCATCAAAAATGCATATTCTTATTATTATTTTGATTTATTTGACTGAAAATGTTGCACCTATTTTTCGCGATGTGATAAACAAGCGATCACATTGCATGTTTATGTAGAGCCGTTTTTTGCATTTGTACCATATGTACTGTTAGTCTAGTGTTCCAACCAATCGTACTTAAGCTCACATTGAGTACTAAATTGAGTACATTCAGTTGAGGACTGAACAGTGGTATACATGTGTTACACAAGTGATACAAGGTCGTCCCTCATGTATGGTCCCCAAACAGGAGGTGTGCATGTGAGCAGAGGACATTTATATCACGTGCACCTGCAGATCTCTGTGGACACTGGGTTTCCAACCATAGTGTCACTGCTGTTTCCTGTACATTCACTCACTCAATTGTTGTTGATGATGACTGATGTAACAAGCTGTCCACAGGGGTCCAATGCAATTTTTCCCTGATTTGCCAACCCCGTTGCAGCACCCCTGCAAGACTTTCACCTCTTTGTCCTCCTTCATACTCGTATTAATGGCTCTTCCACGCCACCTGGACTAATCTGCAAAGTTGCACCCTCATGTAGACTTTGAAATGAGCAGTAAAACTTGGATGAAAATGCAGGTGTCTGATTAAGAGCCTCTACAAAAATAAGCACAGTGCTAACAAACAGCTGATAAATAGCCTTGTTGGTAGGTCACTCTGATCTCAAAGCTCCTCTGTCTTACACTCAGGAGGTTCTACAAATTATAGACTTGTTGTGACGATAAAAAATGGAACCTCCCAAGGCCATTTCTCAGCCTCGTTTGTTCCACAATTATATCCTGCTGGAGCTCCCCGTTGCAGCCTGCCAGTGCTGGAAGTGAGAGTCTGATTAAAGCCCATGAAGAAGAATGTTGTGCCCTGCATACAGCAAACGTGACAGATTTGGTGAGTTTAAAAACCCCTAAGCATCACCATAATGTAATGTGTGATGTTTGGAGCGTCTATCCATTTATCTATCACACTAACATGAAGATAGACTAATGACTTGTGTACTGTACACTCATAAGCATTTGCAGCAGTAGTATACAACTCCTCATAACTGAGCTGTGTCTATTTCTGGGATGTGTTGGCCTGTGGTGACATCAGGATTTCAAATAAAAATAAAATAATAAAAAAACCCAAGTTGAAATCAGCAAAATGCCTTGTAAAAAAGTAAACACTGGTCTGGCCTTGTTAGTGGCCTTGAATTGTTAATGTCCAATTTACATTTTGTCATTTGGACCCAACATTTGCATTCCCTCTTATTTATGCAGCCGTCTTTCCCACGTCTTCATCAAAAAGTAAATCCGTGCAGTTGCCTCAAAGCAAAACACCCCATTAATTAAATAAGGAAATAGGCCACGCTGCAAAACTGATGTAATGAATATGTAATGTTATGGCTTTAATTTCCATATGCTGTGTTCACGATGGCCAATTGCAGAAACATTATTTTGCACGAGATGTAGCGAAATGTAAAAGTTTCAAAAGGGGCAGTGAGGTGACATAAATGCACGATAGGTAATTATTTCTCATGCGTTGTAAAACTGTTAATTATGCCCAAAAAAACCTGGATGTAGCTCAAAATAATGATAATATGACAGCAGGGTTGCAACATGAGGGAAGTGATGTGTACTTATTTTTGTATATTCTTCCTTTTTTGTGTGGTTGGAAGAATTATTACACATCCACCCTGTTATTGAAGACCTCATTCTCCATTTGTGCATTGGGTAAATAAAGATTAACTTAACATTAACTTAAATTAATGTACACACAGTGTATACTTGTTTCAGCACGTGCACTCAAGCTGCAGGTCTCATCCTCTGCCCAGTACTTCGAGTCAAGGTAGACACAAATAATGCAACTTTTCCCGGATGCTGTGTGAAACTTTTTTCAAAATGAAAGCAGCGTTATTTTTTGTTTTTGTTTTGTTTTGTTTTCTGTTTTAAACAAGGTGGAGTTCCAAGAGTAAAAGAAAATTGAGGCCCAGTTGGTTAAATGAAAACCAAGTTTATATGAACAGGCACATCAAATAAATTGATGAAGTGAGGTATGAATGCTTCCTGGTTGGTGCCACTTGAAAATCCACCTGTTTCCACCTTTTAGATCTGTAATGTCTGTAGAATAAACTGCCAGGTTTTCCACCTGGGGTCACATGTATGCAATCATGAGTGAGTGACGGGATCACCCCTTAATGTAAACACCCACCAGTAAGATGGCAGGTACAAGTACTTATATTACAGATTGTTCATTTACTTATTTTAACTGTTATAATGTTGATGATGACACACTATTTGTATGTGTATTTATTAAAGTATATACACTTATTAATATAGTATTGGTCATACATTAGTAGTGTTCTATTTACCAGTTTACTTGTATTCACTTATTTAGGTAGTCATTAATATCATGTTTATTGAAATTTTACTGATTAATTTGGTTTTTAAAAATAAAAATAAAAATAATTCAGGACTGCACCTCAGGCCATTATCACTTCAGTATGTTTTTATTAATTAATAAATATAGTTCATATAATACGTTATAGTCAACTATTTTTTTTTGTATCATGAACAACGTTAACACGCTATTTTTATTTTGAAGGCGTTCACCGGAAGCGACGCATTTATCGCTCGGGCTTGACTCTGCTGTTGTGGGAGTGGGTGGTGCTTGCCGGTGCCATTCGACTCCGGCTCTGATGCATCAGTGAATCCCAGTGTGAGCAGCAGCGGCGGCGGCGGCGGCAGTAGTTTCTCAATAACAGTCGCTCTTCCACGAGCTGCTTTTTACGCCACGACCTTTAAAAACCTGCGGTTCGTCCACAGCCTTTTCCACACACACAGACTTCGGGACAGGACTGGGAGACATTTCCCCTCCGCTTCTAATTTGTCCTGTAAATTCAGGCCAGATTTGACCTGTCGCGCATTATTATCCCCCCTTTTCCACCTTTCGTCTTTCTCCCGCAGCTGAAAAAACAGTCTTCGAGGGGGTGATTATAATATTTAAGAAGCAAACAAAAGCAGACTTTCTGAGGAGAAGATGTGGACGAGAACGGTGTTACGATGAGGACTATAATCTGTGAAACTAAGAGCAGCGAGGTGAGGTCCTGTTTTGCGGATTCAACCTGCACGGTCATCGAGGTGACGGCGAACATCTCCGGGGAGAAAAAGCGAGGAGTTTGGCTCATGGAGGCTGTGAACTGACTGACAGACGAGAGGAGGTGAGGTGTGGGAGCAGCTGCGACAACCGAGCTTTGTCCCTCACTGTTGTGTTCGGTCCTCACTTCCACCAAACCGAACACACAAAGTTGGACCATACAGGAGAAGTTTCATCTTCAGCAAGCAACGCTGTGTTGTCGTTGCTGCTGCAGTGTGTGGAGACCCTGTGTCAGATCCTGTGTGGAGACCACACCAGGTTCTGTATGAGGCTCCACGTGAACTCAAGTCCACTTTAGATGCGGACTGGTTTCCGGGTAAGTGAGAGCACAACCCGAGCCGAGAGTGCCACTTGATTTCTAATTCAAGCAAAAATCAGAGACATTCTTCATCATCATCACTCAGTGACACCAGCACCACCAGCACCATGGAGCTGACGCACCAGAGCATCCTGATGCTGCTGGCCTGCATCTTCCAGAGCTGGGTTTCTGCAGAGGAAGGTGAGTCTTCTTGTTTTTCCCCCCTTCACATTTTACTGACTGCACTTGTTGTGTGTGGTTTCACTGGCTGAGTGAAATGTCCAATTAGTACCACATCCTGTTCCTGTCCAAGACTAAAGTGCAGTAAAAAACCGCAGAAGATAGTTAAAGGCGTGCTGTTCTAACATCACACAGGAGCTTGACCCATATGTGAGGAATAATAACAGAAATAACATAGCAAGGTGTGACTGCTACTGATCATTTATTTCACTCACCTTAGTATGAGTGACATTATATTGTATTATATAGTTTATTTTAAGAGGGGATGAGGTATAAGAAGAAACATTGGTTTTACATCAGTTTTACCCAACAAAAGGATCCTGAATACCATTAAAATGTATTCTGTGTTTCTACTAAATAGCAATATCTCACCAGAGGTTCATCCCCATTTGTATGTCTTTGTGTGTGTCTCTAAGCGATGGTTTGTACAGGTGTGATAACCGCCAGACTTTTCTTTTTGTAAACACTTTTCAACAAAGGGAAAGGATAGTGCTGTGATGTGTGTATCATGCACACTCATACACTCAGTTTGCTGAGGTAAACATTAGGTCTTCCAGTCTTAATTGCCGTAAGTCTAAGAAGGTTGTGGTTTCCACCTTTCAAGCTGGATTGATGTTTCAGCCATGTGGTTTACAGACATCACCCTTTATATCAATTGCATTTATTCACTTTAACCTCATATAGATTTGCTTAACTGTTCCTCCTCCTTCAACAGGGCTGAACAATTTTGCATAAATATCTAATTGCGAGTATTTTCACTGAAATTGTGATTGCAATATGATTTGTGATATGAGAAGGAATGTTAATGTTTACATCGTATACTCATTTTCATTTGAATTCATATTTAAAATGATAGTAGTAGTGGATGGTAGGGATGTGAATCTTTGGGTGGCTCACGATTAGATTCCGATACTTAGGGTCACGATTCGATTCAAAATCGATTCTCGATTCAAAAATGTATATAATGCATAGTATGTTAAGGCAAATTATGGCATCAAAACAACACAGTTTGTATAAGATAATGTGATCACACAAACTTAAGACAACATTAAACATTTATTAATTCAAAACAAATAAAAACTTACTTTCTGTACAAAAAAATAACTTGCATAAATAAAAGCTTAGACTAGTTGCCTTTTTCTCCCAGAAGTTACAAAAATAAACTGTACACAAATAACCCAAACTGGTGTTTTGTGTGGTTTTTCAAAATAGAAACTTAAAAAAAAAAAATATATATATATATATATATATATATATATATATATATATATTTATTTTTTTTCTTCCAAAAATCGATTTTTTAAGTTTTTGAATCGATGCAGAATCGTGGATGTTTAGAATTCCTATGTGAATCGATTTTTACCCCCACCCCTAGTAGATTGTAGTAGATCTGATCTGTAGAATATGATTATCTAAAATGTAATTTGACACATTTTGGCTTTAAGAAATATTGCAATATTGTTTAGCCCTGTTCCTCAAATACAGAAAGTTTTTTACTCAATATTTGACGTTTTATTTCTTAAATTTGTGTGTTTCCATTCAGTTTTTTGTATTAAAACAGACTGATGGAAAACCACCCATGGTCACTATTAGATTTTCCTTGAAATTCATCAAAAGGTTCCGCTGCTGCTTCCTGGAGATCCTTACCCATATAACTCTAAAATCAATACTAAACCATTCATCGCAAGTAGGCTAATACAGGGCGGCAAGAGTAGTTTCAGCGGGGTGACGTAGAGCTCTGGATGAGATAGTTAAGCTTTTAAATCTAGCTCGGAGGAAAGGCCTCCGAGTGCTTGTAACGAAATATAAAATCTGGAGTATAATTTAGTTTAGTTTCTGGCAGCAGGTTTGACATTAAAATCGGCTTTGTTTGACCACAGCGGAACAGTTAATACCAGGAGACTGAAATTAATTGTCATGCTGTTAAGAAAATGATGGTTTCAAGTTGTCTGGTTTTAGCTGTGCATCATCATGCAGCATAACAACAAGGTGAGCGTCTGGATAATTTGCTTAACGCCAGGGTGGACGACTGACAAATCAGAAGGCTAGGTATTCAATTATTTTTCAATCACTGGCCATATTGCTGTTTTTCATGATATTAATAGGGGATTTTCACCTCTGCTGCAACAAATATAAAATGTTTGTTGTTTCTTGACAATGTCTTGGAGACATGTTTATGTAATGCCCTAAATAGAAAATGGTCTCTAGTAGTAATAGGACTGTGTTTACAAAGGATCAAAGGATCACCACTGGGTTTCTTCAAGAGCTGTTGAACTGCAGGGTTTTTAAATGTAGCTCACTGCTGTGTAGGCTGCGTGCTGTTGTATTCCTGTGAAGGCGACTGCGTGTTCTCCATCATACTTTTTCTCATTGGCACAGTTTGTGGGATTTAGGCCCCGTTCCAATACCTCCCCCTTAAAATTTCAACTTCGTTTCGAGTACCCTCAACCGTAAATTCCCTTCGTTGAGGGAAGTGGTATTGGGACGCCACTACATGCAAATTGGCGGAGTGAACGTAACGAACGTCTACGTCACATGTTGACAATTCTACCGGTGGAGCGGGCTACTATTTTCATTCAGGAAAAATGCCGGCAGATCCAGCTGTTGTGTTGCCTGTTGCATTGGCTATGTTTGTTTTTCTCCTTTCTCGTAAACATTATATCACGAATGTGATTGAAATCTGAAGTCCAGGATATTCGTGTTCAAGTGAACGCAGTTACACACATCCAAAACACTGACAAACCTACCCAGATGTAGCAGAGCTAGCTAGATGAAAGCAGCTAGCGAACTAGCTGCAACTAGCTAGCTAGTTCGCTAGCTGCTTTCATAAATCTTCACTTATTTTCTGACATTAGTGTTCAAAGCTCAATAGTCCTGTGGATGTATATCAAACCAACATATTCCAACACATTTCACATTGTAACATGCTTATTTGCGAAAATATGTTACAACGAAATAGTTCCTCGGCAGATGTGGCCGCCATCTTTGTTGAAAAATATCAGCCGGCTTGCTCAATTTGCAAAGCATCATGGGTAATTCCATCTTTCACTTCATCTTTAATCCTGCATCAGAGCTCACTACATTTTAAGCGCAAAATTGCACTTCCCCTTGCTCCCCCCTACACGTGAACGCGCAAAATTTAGGGTTAGGGCAAAGATGTAGGGTTAGGGGAGGTATTGGGATGCGGCCTAAATATAATACAGCTACTTTGATGCCGTATTTAGAGTAGATGCAATTTCCCCCTTGCTAGTTAGTGTTAGTGTCAGTGTAGTTAGTGTCAGCATTTTTCCAATATACAGTGCTAGCATAACTCGGCTGTGCACGGCTTGACTCTATTAGTTTTTGTTTTTTTACTTTTCCATTAGGGATAGTAACTGGTACTTTTTTAGCACCTGCTCTGGTGAGGTTCCAAGCGAGCTGAGCCGATCGTAAAATGACGTGTCATGTAAAGACAGATATAGATGTGAGTGAATAATGCAGAGATCGTTTGTGCTATGTGGACCTATTTGAATCTATAAGAATAAAAACTGACGAGTGTGATACTGTTAAAATAAAAGACTACATTGGACCAATGCTGGATATCAATATTGGTAAAAAAATGTGCCATCAACTTGACCTCCCCCTCGTACATGCTGGCATAATTCCAACACATACTGTTGATTTGTTGGAAATGAATAAGTCTACCGTGAAAACAATGAGCGCTGTAACAATGGACATTTTCCCGAAGTTTGCTCAGTCCAGTCAACAGTTGCTGTTGACAGACGCACCACGAACATGCATGGCTTCACATGCTCTGGAGCAGGAACACAAATCTGTCAGCTGTTTCTGGTTTGAGGCTGAATGCCATGTACTTGCTGTACTTAATTGTTATAGTTGGGGGTTTACATTGTGGCTTCCACTATAGACTGTCAACACTTGGATGAATGTGACATCAACCATGGATATCTGGAGGGTGTTTTCAAACTTGGATTTGGTGCATATGCATACACACACCTATGAGAGGAAGATGTTATATCACTGCAGCCACCAAAGGGCGGCATTCTTGCGGGAAAAAAAAATCATTGTTGACTTTATTTTTTCTTAAAGACTGGGGTTTTCCCAGATGCTTCTTTTTTTTTCTTTCTCCCTCACTGCATGGAGTTTTACTTCTGTCTTTTTTTTTTTCTCAGGGACACGGGGGACACTTGACCTCAAATCTTAGTGTGGGAAGTGTTGTCCTGCAGGTCATCACTGGCAGAATGATTGAAAATAGAATGCTCATCAGAACAGTCACAGTTGAGTTCTCTCTTTCCCTCTTGCTAAACAAAATGTTGGCTCCAAGCAGGTGTGACACAGGCACAATGTGGAAAACAGGGACATAGGCGGTGGCTGGGGGGTCTAGTGTGCTGTCTGGTGACTCCAGAACATCTCTGTCTTGCCAAGAGTGAGCAAGATGTCTGATTTGGGTAATAGCCCACTCCTCTGCCAGCACACTGTGGATCAACCCCTCTTTATTCTCCACCTAGTAGGGAATTCTGTAATGAACTGATGGGAGGGCAGATGAAGCTCACAGCTGCCAAATCTCTGCTCCTTTTCCAACTAAAGGATAAATGACTCACTTACACATGCCACTTGAGTGTTCGGCGCATGGATCTCTCTTCCTTCTGTCTCCATGAAGATTAAAACACAGACCTCCTGATCAGATAACTGCTTGGGCTGGAAATTAATAACAACCCTCGGGTGGAAATTAGTAACAAGGATGCGCACACATTCTCTCTCTCACGTAAACACACTCTCTGCATATAAAAATGTATTACGTCAGAAAATGATGGGTTAACCGAGAAATTGAAAAGGCCTAGTTTTATTAGTGTTATTTATTATTAATGTGACTCGATTGTTATTTCAAAACATATTTGAATGTATACATTTTTGCCATAAAGGTTTCCTCTCCTCCAACATGCAGGCTCAGTAACCTACAAAGTACCCATTTTGTATTTCTCTCTGCCCCACTTTATTCCTTCCACATACCGTTTTTCTCTCTCTCTTCCCTGTTTGAGTATGCAGCAACTAGAAAAAAAAAAAATACAGCAGTCTCTTCCACCTGTTTAGGTCCAGAGCGATCATGATGCCGACGCCATTTTCATAGAGTGATGCACAGGTGATGTTTTGTCTCATTTCCATAGCTTTTTATAATTTTACAGCCATCACTCCCAGCAAACCTGTGTTCCCAGCTGAGGTCAATCATTTAAAGGTGCCATCTAAACTAATTGATTATTTTGCTGGATGACACAGCCAAAACAGTGACCAAGTACCGAAGACCGGTACTTTTTGTACTTGGCACTGATTTGCGTCGGTACTACAGAGTATTGGTTCACTTTTATTGAATTAGTGCCAAATTTTGTTTGTCGACGCGAGACGACGCGAGACTACGAGAGCACGACACCAATAATGGTGAGCCGAAAGTAGATGCAGAAGGCACCCAATTTAATATATGTGACGCGAAATGCTAGGCGGGCCGGGAAACACCTCAAACCCGATGAAGCACCTGGTCAAACATGGAGTTTATTTAAAGGTGCATTATGTAATAAATCTAAAGCAACTGGCCATAAAATCCTCACAGAGACATGAATAATATTCATATAACATACTGAACTCAACAACAACGACAGTACGGCCAAAATATAAATATAAATAATATTTTTTTTAAATCTTTTGCAGACCGTTAATCATGTAATTTGTTTTGAAATCATGTTTTGGCATGTGGCGCCACCTACCGTCGTCTACCAATCATTGCAGTCAGTAGAGTCTCAGCTGCTGAGCAACCACGGGTTGCTAGTTACGTCTGAGCTACAATGACGGAGAAAACGAAACCTAAAAGAACTTGGTATTTTGAATTTGAGTGTAGTAACCGTTTTTGGCCACATTCTTATATATGGCGCCTTTAAAAGCTGAAGAATGTATCGTATTTGACTCATGGACTGCTGCATCAGCTACTAACGCTAGCAGTGCCACTACTAGTACTGCTAGCATTGGTAGCTGATGCTAACATTTGCGTGGCTTTTTTTGTTGCCCCGGGTAGTCATGGAGAGAGCTGTGTTATGTTGCGTTCTAGTTCGTGGTCAGCCTCTGACTCCTCAAAAAGTGTTTTCTTGTCCTTAACCTGCTGTCTGTGGCTAGCGTTAGCCCTGTGGCTAACTTTCGGCCGGTTAGCTCACAGTCTGACGGCTGATTGTGTAAGCACTTGTTTGAGACAAGAGACAAAGGGCAAACAAAAAAGAAGACTCTTTGGTTGTGGAAGAGAGAGGTCGTGTTTTTGTTGTTGTTGACATGGTCCTAAATGTTCCATATTTATTTCTAACTAACATTTATTTATGTTTATTTATTTACTGTTCTTAAATCTTCTTAATACCGTATCAGTTCAACCTGAGTTGATATTGTGGATTATCTCAATAAATGTCACACCTAAAACAGTAAAACATTTAATAAGTACGAGGTATACCTGTTGTTTGTTTGCATAATGTATAATCACGATATTAATTACATATCATGCTGATATTCAAGAAATTTACTTTAATTTATATATCTAAATATAAACTAGTATTCACATAACAATGGGAGATGGAAACACAAATATGGTAAGTATTTGTGTTTCCATCTCCCATTGTTATGTGAATATTAGTTTTCTGCAGAATTGATTACAGTGAAGAAAAACTGTACAAGATTTTCAGCACAACTGAAAAAGTAGTTTAGAATTGTCATTTATGTTTTGATAAAGCTTCACACAGATCTAATGTTTGTCTTCCTCCAGTGACAAGTAAGTCGCACACTTTTTATAAACCGCATGATGAATAATTTGCTGCGTGTGCTCTTATAGGAACTCTTTCACAGCAGACATTCTGACATGGTCTAGGTGTAAATAATAAAATGAATGTTTCATGGTCCTGGTGTCTTACATGCTTCGGCTGAACAGGCCCATCTTAATGTTATCAGCAACACCTGTGCCTTTCCTTACTGTGGCATGTCAAAATGTCTGCTGCGAAACACATGGTTGCTTTTCGCTTTGCACAATACATTTAGTTTTTCCACCTTGTTTGTGCTATTTCAAGTCATTTTCATGGATGTTTATGTGTGAGCTCAGGACGTGAATAAAACCAGGTGGATGGAAAACTCTTGTTACATGCTTTTGTGCAACCTGAGTGTCGATCAGTCATGTTGGAGCCGAGATTCTGGTGCTCGTGTGTGATCGTCTGCTGAGTCAACCGCTGAAGTTAAGGCAAAAATGGTTTATGCTTGGTGTTTAAAAAAAGAAAAGAAAAAGAAAATCCATTTTTCTTTATATTGGCAGAGGGAGAGTCTCCTCTTCAATATGGTATGTTACAACAGCTGTTACTTCCTCTTTACACGCCATTTTTTTTAACAAAGTACGCAACAAGAGAGTGCAGCTGCCAGAGTGATTGTTTGGCATGGGCCTGTTTTGTTTTAGGACTGAAAATTATAATTACATAAAGCACTGGAAAAGGCATCAAGTGTCATCCTGTATCTTGCAAACATCACACATTACTCATAAAGGTGCCTAAATGTCCCAACATGCACCGGGTCACAGAGGACTCTTGTGCAGTTCTGTCCGTTGGGAGTTGTTGGAATGAAGCGGCGAGGGAGGCCAACACACATCTTTAGCTCGCCTTGACAAAATACTGTGACGTTCACCAGCTGCTAGTATCCAGCCTGGTAAACACACCGTAGCAGGCTCAAGGTTCGTATTTATATTATCTCCTGACAGGAGACTGCTTTTTGGAAGGCAAAAGTGAGATCGGTCCTCAAGGACTCTTGTTAAAGGGGGATATTCTCAGATCCTGCGCTCAATCTGCTGTTTATTCCTTTACCTCCTGACTCCTCCACAGAATAACTGGTAAAGGGGAAATTATAGGGGTGAAATATGGGTTTTTCAATGGCTGATGTCATGAAAATTAAGCACATCGAGGCGTGGCATCTGATGAAATGGAACATTTTTATATATATGAAGAAAATAAAACGTATAGGAAATTGCTTGATTTTAGAACTGCAACTAACAATTGTTTTCAGAATTGTTTTTAAATCTGTTGGATCATTTTCTTGATTAATAGGGTAGTTGTAATGTCAGTTGATCAGTGTTTCCCAAAATTGTTAAATGGAGCAATGAAACTAGAAAATTTTTTGATCTTTTGATTAATCGATGCAGCCACCCTTCACCTAATCATTTGCTTAACACCTACATGCTCACTCTAGAATCAGATTACATTTTAAATTAAACCTGCAACCAACGTTGTGTGGGGCCTCGCAGCCACCGGCGCCGCAAGCAAGGGCGTCCTGGACTCTGTGTTCTGGCCGGTTCACTTGTCTCGCATGTGAAGTTTTCATCAGATTAGTCAAGTGTATGGCAATACACGGGTCACTTCCTGTCTGGGAAGAGCTGCTTCCTTTGTGCAGGTCATGGCTTGCAAACATGTTCAGTGTGGGTCCCTGGTCTCACATATTAAGTTTCTAGTCAATCGGTCAATGTACTGTGTTAAAGGGCACTTCCTGTTTCGGGTGACCTACTTCCTGTGTGCAGGTAAAGCCTTGCAGCCTTGGTCTCAAGTTATAGCAGAAATTCGCCAAAATTCCGATGGCTGCCGTGGCCACGCCCTTTTGAATCTGCGAAAGTTTCTAATAACTTTTGATCTTGGATGGGTCTAGTAAAATTTGACACAATGTTTGTGTTGCTAGAATAAACACCCCCAGACAAGTTAGTTCAGTTATGAAACTTGCCAAATACAAGATGGCCAACTTCCTGTTGAGTTGAGGTCATGGTCCAAAGAGGATTTTTGTTGATGTTTTGTTGACTGCAACATTCATCAAGTTTCCGTGAATAAATAAATGTGAGGTTAAATATTTGTTCAATAAATTAAATAATAACATAGTTGTTCAAATTGGCCAATCATGGCATGAATAATCAGGCTGAAGCCGAGTGATCAGCCCCCCTTCAGAATCTAAACTCTAAGACTCACTAAGTATCTCTCAAATGCATTAAGGCTGTTTTATCTCGGAGGCCTCACATGAGCCTCAATCCGTTTTTCTTTCACAGACATGTATCCTTTTCTTTTGCTACTCTTTCCACGTTCCTCTGTCTCCTTGATGTTTGACTGCTGCTCTCCTGTTTTCTCCTGCTGACTGTCTCCCCTGCCGTGGAAATGTGGATCGCTTCCCAGAAATCCTTTTAAACGGAACCAGTTTTTTAAGAAAGGGATTTGCATTTAAAGCATCCCCCCCTCCCAAAGCCTGTAGCCCATCATCCTCTGTACCTCAACCCGATGATTAGTTTCCTCAAGAGTTAAACAGGCTTCCAAGTGCCACAAGTGCTCTCAGTCCCCGTCTTTCTCTCACTCTTCCTTTCCTCCTCTTATAGACCGATGCACATGGCAATCTGGAATTGCAGGTGCATGATAGTCTATCTCATTGAAAGGATACACACCCCCCTCCCCCCTCAGCCCATACATCCATGTCAGGTGTTCACTTTGGAGAGCTAGCCTGTCCTCCACCCACACGCTGCACTGTGAGAGTGGGACACAATGGGGACAGGCTGCAATGGAGAGGGAATGAGGCCACAGCCTATCAGCCATAAGCACCAAGGAGAATGGCACTTTTAGATGGATGGGGGTTCTCTTTGAAGTGAGTCAAGGAGAAATGGGGAGACCGGCATGAGTCGATGAAAAAGACAGAGCAAAGCAATGCAGTGCAGCTAGGGCAAAGAGAGTGCATGCCCGCACACTGCATAACGAGCAAAGTATGTCTATTACCTATTTGCATTCTGTAATCATGCACACCTGGGGCAAGATCTGTGAGATATATGTGATGGGCTGCGTTTGTGATTATAATAAAGGGATTTAAAAGGTCTTTAATTAGACAACAACAGCAGAGAAGGGAAGGCATTTATCTCAGGTCCATCTTTCTCATTTATCTTGCACATAATCACAGCTGTTACTTGAGGCATACTGAGTATTGTATTGGAAGAACTATGCCCTGTGATGTTTTTGTCATTACACTCAAAAATAGAAGGGAATCTTGTCGAGGGGAAAAGGCAGCGTGACACTGGTAAGACGTCTGAGCCTGAATATGCAGGAATTAATTCAAATAGCATCTGTATGATAAAAACCCCTCCGTTGACGCATGCATTGTGAGTTGATGTGTTAGGATTTGGATATTTTCCTCCCTGCATCAAAGGCTGACCTACATCTCGTGTTTGATATGCTGGTTTTAAGTGAAAATGCAATTCGTTCGGTTCAGCATCAACCCAGAGAACATGTGCACATTTGCCTCCACCTTAATGCATGCACACAGCTTCAGTATGTCTCTCAGGGCCTGCTTTCATACCACACTGAACCAAGTGGGCTCTGCTATACACAGCATATCAGAGACATTCTTGCAGGCTAGCAGGCCTCCTACAGTTTGCACACAGCTGCGAGCTACAAGAGGAAGCCCAGCTCCAAAAAGCAATAGGTCAGTTCAATTAAAAAAGCATTAAACACCTTTTCTTGGCAGCAAGAAAAGGTCTTTGTTTTAAAGGAGATCTGCACACAAATGTTGCCACTATAATCATTGCCTCAAATGGCAATTGGGGCTGCAACAAATGATTATTTTCATTATTGATTAGTCTACAGAGTATATTTTTCAATTAATATATTAGGCTATTGACTCAAAAAGCAGAAAATTGTGGAAAATATTAAAGATTAGTGCTTTTGAGGATTACCACTATGTGGTAAGGAAGAGGAATTTTTATGCGATCAGACAAATGTGTGGTTTTAGCATTCACATAGTTTGTGAACTACTTAATTTACTTTTCCCATTATGCAAATATGACTCTATCTCTATGTATAAATATTATTCTCACCAGCAATGCATGGAGTGATGAAGAAAATTAGCTGTGTGTGTCTGTTGTTCGTTGAATATGAAATATTGTGATGTCAGGGTAAAAGAGAAAAATCTTTCCCGCATTTCTTTGGTGTTTCCACTTAGATGTGTCAATCCTTAGATGGTTTATTTAGCTAGAGTCTGCACTGTTTGCTTCAAGCTGTCCACCTCCCACAGCAGATTAGTCACTGAAGGCTGTGTGTGTATCTTTGTGTGAGTGTAAGACGAGATGTTTTTGGTTTTTTTTCTTTCCCGCAAAAATGAATCGTAGGCTCTGCTTTATTGAAGGCTTTGACAGAATTTTATTTTAAGTGCAGCAGTTGTCATTTTTAGAGCTCTCGGAGAATATGTTGGCTGATCACAGCAGTAGTTGGAGCTATGTGGGTTTTTAAATTAGTTAGGTCACTTGTTGTATATTAATTTAAATACTGGAAGTTGCCGTTGCCATTTTTTTTTCCCACTTAAAGAAATTGGAATGAAGCTGCTGCTACTCACTTCTGCCTGCAGGTCAAAGTTTTGACATTCTCTAAAGGAACCCAGTCTTTTGTAGTCATGGTTAAAAGACTCAAGAGATGCAAATGCTAATTATTAATCTATACTCTTTCAACTGGCAGCCTAATTCTAATTATTGAAAGGCACACCACACACGTGGGTGGCAAACTCTCCTGCTGAATAGGAAGATCATCCCAGATTTCAGCTCTGCAGGACTCCAAAGTGTCCATCCTGATGAGATGCCAGTCTATGACTGACCCTCCAGAACAGAGGAAGATGTAAATCCTCTTTGAGGAGATTTTTTTTTTTTGAAAACAAGCACATAGCCTGCACCTTCCCATGGTGACAACTTGGCTCATCTCTTTGGCTTTGCAAACAATCAGCTGCCCTCCAGGCCTCTACAAAGGAGACAGCTTCACTTGCGACTGCTTGGATCATGGAGGGCAGCGGCAGAATGGTGATGCATGATACCTCAAGGCTAAAGAGCAGTGAAGTGTTTGTATGAAACTGTCAGATCTGAATTTGGCTCATGAGAGAACATTGGCAGCTTACATTTGAAACCACTGCACATACGATGCAGTTCTCAACGGAGTTCAAAAGAGACGACTGACACTCATCAGGAGAGACTCCATTCTGCCACGTCACTCAAATTGATAAATTTCAGACTTGCATGAATTATATAAAATAATAGACCACATTTTTTTTTTTTTTGTTGAAATGAGGGTCGTCTCTTATTTGTATGTGTTAATCACTGACCTCAACACCAGTGTCGGTTTGAGTGGGTTAGTTAAAATTCACGCTAAAATTAGTGGGTGTAACCAGGATTTTTGAAACCGGGTGATTCCACAAAAAAGGCTGTTAACACCTCCTTTCCTGTTGCCAGTGGTTGTTCTTCTGACCTGAGGTGTTTTCTTTCCATCTCTTTTTAATCAAAAACGTGCTTGACCACTGTTATGGTGGTCACTATTGTTCTTTTTTTTTACGTCTGTTCTTGTTTGTTCAATTGATCCAATTGATGAAATAGAAATCTCTAGTGCTGTACCAAGTTGTGCAGGCAGCCGATGGCTAAGAGGAAAGGAATTGGGCTTGTAACCAGAGGAGTGCAGGCTCAAATAAGATAAGTTCCTGTGCCCGGCTTGTGTGTGCTCACTACTGGTGTGTAAAAAGGATGGGCTGAATACATATCCCAAATTCACTATCACTAATTGGTGTGTGCAAAATTAACAAATGAAAGTGCCTTGTTGTGTTGCGCTGGAATTGGTGCAGGAATTTGCATTGCTTCCAAAATTAAGCAGATGAAGAAATGATTGTGTTCTCCTGGGTCTTGCATTCAAAAGCCTGCATGCATCACAGTCATTAAACATGTTCCCATTGGAAAAAAAGGAAAACATTTAAATATGTTTAAACAACATTCTTCAAATGACAGATGGAGAAGAAAACATTTACGATCTGACCTTTGTGTTTTTGCAGTCAGACAGGAAAATGTGTTGTTTCTTCCCCTAACTCTGACTGTAGACTACTGTCTCCTTGGCTGGAGTTTCATTTCTCAATGAAAAAAAATGACACTGTAGCCTTTGATAGTACCTAGCAAAGTAAAACCTTTTATGAAAAACAGGCCTGTAAAGAACATCAGAAATTTCCTTTTATAACAGCAAAGAGCTGAAACGTACTGCGCAGTAACCCTCAATTTACAAAAGCATCAAGGTGAGAAGAAAAAAAGGCATATATATTTTCTCCATAGAATTCAGGTTAAAATATTGAGAAAGAAAAGCATTTTTGACCAGATGAAGAAATGTACAACATGTTAGAGCATTTGGTGATGAAACTAAGTAGTAATCAGATTATGAATTGCGGTAATCGGACTATGAACTTCATCCAGGTATGTTAGTCCGACTAAGACTAGCTCAATTTTAGTAAAATGTTTACATGACATACCAAATTAGTGTGTGCAGGTGTGGACTAGAATTTGAATGCAATAGCTGGAGTTTGAGGCAGTAGGTGTGCAATTTTATTTTTATTTTTACACCCATAGACACTGGTTTTCACCGACAAAAAAAGTGATTTAGGGCTTTAGTTACTCTTAAAGTCCATTAAGTTTCATTAATAGCCTTGTGGCTCAGAGCAGTGCTGTTTTTATATATATTAATGGATGTTATATTGCAGCAGTCACCATTATTGCCCTCCAGTTTCATGAATCTCAGCTGGCAAAAACCTCTTGCAACATTTGGACTTTCTGTTTGTTTTGAGTTGTTGACCCCCGAAAACTCTCTCTCATGCTGTTTGACATGATTCTTACATGGATGAGAAAATATATTGTTGGTACCAGTGTGTGGCATAATTTGCAAGGTAAGGTATTCTGGTCTGTGACTTTAAATTCCCAAACGACGTCCATGTGACAGAATAAGTTACTCTTTTAGATTTGACCTCCTTGTTTTGTCTTTGCTGGTCAGAGACTCGCTCCTGTTCAGAGTTGCACTGTTCTGTGTCACCTTCACTCTCCTACATGTTTATTTGTGTTTCCTTGATACAAATTCTCTGCCTGTATCCCTGTTGCATGGAAAAACGCAAAGTGGCATCCAAATAGGGCTGAACGATTTTAGGAAAATATCAAATTGCGCTTTTTCTGGCAGATATTGCAAGCGAGCTCTCGTTATCCAACGCAGCCTGAATCATTTCTCTAGCTTTATCCCCACATCCAAATAATGATCTTTATTATTATTTATAGGATTGAGTACAGTCGCCATGAAGTCTAGGGGATCGGAGTAGATCTTAGTGTGGTGAATGATTGGTGTGAAGTGAGTTCATAATCTGCGCTGTATGCAGCCAAGTTTTGCTTTTGCGCAAAAAATACTTTCCAGGATTTAATAGGTGCTGTCCCACCCCGCTCACATCTTGTTGGAACCGTTTTATTGGTGTTCCAAACTGATCTTGGACAGAATCTAAGCGGGAATAGACAGGCGCATGCTGGCCGCAGTTTTTGCATGCGTCATCACAACATCGTTGTTACTTTTATTCAAAGTGACGCACAATTGAGTACAACCAGCCAGGGGTGGAGTTGAACTTGTGACCATGATGACTCCTGCACATGGGAGTACCGGTCTTAACCACTGAGCTACTCCACCCCTACCACATCCCTAAATATAACATCTTTATTGGCAAGAACAATATAACAGTGATAATGACACATTTTATAGTGTGATTTGGGGTTCAATCGGCACCTGGCTCGCTGATTACATGGGGGCACAGCGCCCTTGTACCCTACGGCTAATTTTGATCACACTAACGACGTTACCGGGGGAAACGGGAGGAAAAAATAGGCCGTCTTTAGGCCGTCCTGCTTAAAAGTAGGTCATCTAATTTCTTATTTTTCAGTACAGGGCATCCCCAGGACGCCCGGACCCCCGGCTGGCTGAAAGCCTGTAGGGTCAGTCAGGAGCACTGCAAAAAAACGCAGCTTTTATGCACATGTTCGCATTCTCTGAAATCACAATTTTGATCAGAAAACGTAAAATCGTTGAGCCTTACATCCAAATTACAAAAACGTAATGTTCTAAATAGTATTAGTAATATCAGGTGGAGAAATAATCAAGTATTAATGGAAGATAGAACATGTAAACCCCAAAGGAAAGTGGCAAACATGTCAGAGTGGAAAGTCTAGTTCAGAAAGGACATATTGTGAAGAGAGCTGTCATGAGTAGTCAGTTAAATCAGCAACTGCTTGGCCATATTTTAATTAAATCATATCAGACAAGTTGTCTAATGCTGAGGTTTTGATGCTTTTCTCTATCAGAAATTACTTTCATTTCAATCTTTTAGATTTTCATTTTAATCATTTCTCTTTATTGATTGTAACAATCCACAATCAACTTAACTGCTAGTTGTAGTCATGGAGTATCATAATTAAAAATTAAAGGCTACCTTTTTCCAATAAAATCAGGGGATCATGCACCACTCCAATCTGTGTATCTTAAATACAGGAGTCTTTATTTAAAGGGAACCATATAAATGATTTGATTTAATATAGCACTTTTTGATGACCACTCAAAGCTATTTTACACGGCTGGAGACATGTCCAAAGTCGAGCCCACAGGCCAATCACGGCCCTCCATCTGATTCTGTACAGTCGGCAGCTTCAGTTTTATAATGTATTAATTATAGCTCGGCACGGACTATGACAGAAAATAGGCCCCCGTCATGCGTCATTCCCGTTAGCTCAGCTGGTAAGGAGTTGCGCTTTGAAACCACAGTTAACTTAAGTTCTTATGTTATCTGACTCCAGATGTGTAAAAAAAAGGCAGAATTTTTCATTTGTTCACTCCTGTGTGTCTTAGATTTGGTTGCGCTATCATTTAAAAATGATCATTGTAATAAAACTGTGCATTTGTATGTACATTTTACTTTGAGTTGAACAGATGGCCTGCTCTACCACTAAGCTGCCTGTGCCGTATTTTCTGTAATCTATACAATATAAATATGTTTGAGTGTTGGATGTTCAACATAAATGTGGCCCAGCATTTCATATGATAATGTAAATGTAGAGTATATAACAGTAATCCCTTTGAGACGGAAGATCCAATATCCGATGTCTCTGAACACAGTTGCTCTGTTTTTTCTTCCTACACTCACCAGATCCAGACTCGTTTTACTGCAACAGTTGATATGAGTATTGTTATAGACATTTAATGTACTACTACTCACGGTGGCAACAGATGTTTTCCACTTTATTTACCTCTTTAATGCATTTCCCATTCTTTCAACTATTAATGAGGCATATATAGGCTTTTATATTCAGATAATAAAAGACTAGCTCTATTATGTTATACAATGAGCAGACAGGAGTACTTACTAAGCCTGCTGTGGATGTTTGTGAATATGTTTGTATTGTGGATGACTTAGATTTAATGATTAAATGAGTTTACAGTTTGCATTCAGAACCTTTAGAATGTTGAGAGAAAGGGGGGAGGCGTGCATGTGCTGGGCGTGCTGCCCTGCTATAGACTTTTGGATGTTTGCCCAATCAGGGGGAAGTGCCTTAAAGGACGCCTTAGCTAATATTATTATTATTTTTCAGTCAGAGGCTCAACTAAGGGGCTGCATAACAGGCAGTTTAAGATAAATACTGACTTTTGTGATTCATGCAGAGCTTCACTAGTAGAGTAAATACATAGAGCTGGAAATGAACATAGTTGGTCCCCTTTGAAGGAAGCATGGCTTGCAGAAATGCACAGGTTTTACGAATGGCAGTAAAACCTCCAAAAAACATAATTCTTTAAAAGGATTTCCTTTTGTAATGTATTCCTCCTCTTATAGGATTTGGTATCAGGATGCCACCAGGTAGTTGGTGTAGCCTCAACAATGTTCTGAAGATGTCTGGGAGTTGGGTTATTTTTGAAGTTGGTTTGAAAAAGCGGTGCCCAAATTGGAAGTAGAATTTACTATGTGTCAGATCAATATTCAAAAGAAGCTAAAATGTGCTGTAAATCAAGGCACTATATAAAAAGGTAGTGCAAGAGGAAGGTATGCGATTGAAGCTTGACGTTTTGGGAAATGATGTTTTAATTATAAAAACACATTGCAATAAATGTCAGATAGCTAAAGTTTGAGTTTTGTCCTTGAGAGAAACAATTCAATTCAATTTTATTGAAAAACAGCAAAGATTTTACACATCTAAGGAAAAAACATTCATACTAATTGTGTGTTGTGTCTGAAAATGTGTTTGCACAATGCATAAACATTATGTATTGAATGTCTGTTATATTGGTAGGGAAATAATATTGTCATATATATTGTGACTGAATTATTGCCCAGTATAGTATTGAATAAAAATATAAGCAGGCATGACAGCTGGCCATCTTTTGCTGGCCAATATTTAGCACTTTGTTTAACCACTGTACAACGTCAGTCTGGATCCCTGGTTTTAGCTGAATGTTAAATATAAGCTAAAAGAACTTTTGTCTGATAATCCAGTCACAAACAAACTTTGTAAGTCGCAGCTTAGCGCTCCTCATAGGCCAGTGATCAGCAGTTGCTAAATGTGATATATTCAAAGATAAGCTCCATGGAGACCCACCCGTGCCTGCCAGCATGCTGCAGGCCACAATCTCCTTTTCAGCACGCTGGAAAATGGACGACAAAAAAACACCCCAGTCAATCAGAGACCAGAATTGGTGATTGGCATCAACAGCCGTTCATGAAAAAGAAGAAAAGGTGAAATAGAAATCTGAAATCAAAAATAGTGACCGAGATTGCAGATGGCACCGCTTCTGTAAATGTTCAGCAGTCAACCTTGTTTGGTTTAATGCATCCTGGCTTTCTCAAGGTTTTCATGATGAGACATGCTAGTCTGCAGAGTGAAGTGTTGTAGTGTTTGACTCAGAATCATTGCACAAAGATCCTACAACTCTGAAAGCTCTTAGTGTTCACTTGGCTTTAGATGCACAAGTGCTTTTCAACAGTTAAAAAGGTCAGAACTCATTATTTGTAGATGGCAGTATGAAGAGGCACAGAAACAAGTCGATGTCTCATATCCTCTTAACCTTAATTTCTCATTTTATGTCGGGGTCAAAACATTTTTATGCCACTCAGATTTAAGTCAATGTGAACTTGTGCGACTTGAATAATGCAACAGTTTTTACTTTTGCGTCGCTGTAATTACTTGAAAGGCAGTAGCGATGGCTCACAGATGCACCCACTTTTATTAACCCAACATTTGTTTCGTGTTCCAACACAAATCATAACCTGTTGTTCAATCTTTTCTGCTGCCGAGATAAACAGGTGGATTTGTGTTTAACACCGAGCAAGGATTTGAACAGATTGAACAGGTGATTTGCCCTGAGACATGATAATGTGAGCAGCTAAACAATAAGTAGAAATTAAAACAGATTCTAAATGTTGCACTGGCTTTTTAATGCGCCGAAGAAGAGAAGTATTCTAATCTCTCATACCAGCTCTACAGTCTGAACTTTGCTTCTGATGCTTTTGGGGGAAACACATTTTCAAGTGGAAATGATTAATGTAATGACCGTCTAGTGTCCCTCTATTGGCTGTATAAATTTAATCAAAAACAAAACAGTGGGCAGGTATCATAGACCTGTGCTTAATCCTCAGTGGCTCAGGTCAGTCAGTGTGCATCCTCTCCAGTAGCATCTTTGGTTTCTGTCCAGCAGCCAGAAGCTTCCTCTCTAACTAGGTCTCATCCTGTTCTGGGACAGAAACCAGCTTCTGCACTAATGTATCCCCTGCAGACAAAAAAAGGAAAAAAGTGTCAAACGTGAACAACTTGTCTTAATCTCACCTTTGCTCCTGTCATCCGCCTCCATGTCAGTCCGTGGCACATACTTGAAGTAGCCGAGGGTATTGTTGTACATAAGGCCACGATGTTGAATTGGCCCCCACCATGTCGGGAGACGGGAAGGGGACAGGAACCACAGGAAGCAGAGGTCTAATCTCACTAGACACAACTCTTGTCAAAGATACACAAACACAGTGTGTGCTCACACACTCGCAAGCATGCATTTACCACCTACACTCACAAAAACGGTGTTAAACTGACTGAACCAGTGTGCACCAGTGATATTTTAAGTGGAGGGACGCAAGGACACAAGCTTTATTGTTTGTAGCATGTGGTCAATACCCAGGAGCCATGTCTGACTATTGACACATTGAAATATTAACTCAATTACCAGCAATGACATTAAGATTTCACTAAGATAAACCATGTTAATTGGTGAGTTTCAGAGCTGGTAGGTGATTTTTTTTTTAACTTTTGGGCAGACCCAGGTTCCCAGTTTCCTACCGTTTCCTGTCTTTGTGCTTAGCTAAGCTAACCGTCCAAACATGAGAGCTGTATTCATATTCTCATGTAACCCATGGAAAGAAAGCAAAATAGCATATATGTATAAGCTTCCCTTTAATTTTAAATGTGTAAGTATCATATAGCTCGAGGCGCCAGAATATCCCATAAGCATGTCTGATTTCAGGGTCTCGGCTTTGCACAATTTGAAACATGTGGCGACATAATCTCCTGAAACACGAGGTTCAGAAAGAAACCTGGAGGACATTAAGGAATTATTTCATGACTCGAGGAACCAGGACAAACCTTCATATTGTACACTGGCAAGAAACCTAACTTCAACTTCATTGTTATCCCAAAAGGAATTTGATCTGAGGAAGCAGCAACACAAAAATAAGACGACACAATGAACCATAAATTGAAACGCATTAAAAAACAGCACAGGAAAATACTAATCATGTGTAGATTCATGTTTTGTTAGGTGCTGTACTGTGGCAACAGGTTATGTAAAGAATAGAATAATAGAGTGAATATACAATCATCTTACATATAAACTCATAAAGGAAAGCAGTAAATTAAGCTTGTCAACAACCATGGGAATCAAAGACTATGGCACAAACTAATGTCTTTATAAAGCTGGTTGTCACAACAATTAAGTATTTGTAACGCAACTTGAGCCTGACTGGAAAATGGATTACTCGATGTGTGCAGCCGGACTTGCGGCACCCCATATAACACTTCTCACCACTTTGAAGAGATTGGTTAGTTCACCAGTTATTTTTACTGGTCATTGAAAGACTGCTGTACCAACCCCACAGTGCAACTTTTCAATCCCAGAAAAACCACCAACTTTAAGTGAGACGTTACAATACATTTAATTTTCCAAGCACACATGATAATGACACTGAGCTGTTATTAGTCTTCATGCTAACCACAGAGGAACTTGAGCTATAATACTTGCAAATAAACAAATCCCAAACCGTCCAATATCCCTTCTCCTTTTTCATTTCTCATTTTCACTGTTCTTCTGTCTGCATTTCTCTCCGTGTATGAGGGTAATTGACTCTGTTTCTTTAATTAAAATAAGGTCTAATTGTCGTTGAAGCAGGGCAAACCTTCATAAGCCTGTAATTTCTCTTTTGCACTCCAGAGCCTCAGAGAAAGTAGGAAATTGTGTTGAAAATGGCAAGCCGTGTTGAAATTAACACACAAGTGAAGTTGCAGAGAATGAGAGAAAGAAAACGTGCTTCAGGTCAAATTGGTCTTCCTCTTGAATTTGTGGTCATTTGTTAAGCCTGATGACAGCGGTATAGAAAATGAGGGTGGAGTTTTTGCTGTATACGTCCCCTTTGTCAAAAAGTCAGGTTTTACATTTCAAAAGAAAACCTCATTCAACACCCTCCACTGTTGCAACCTTTCATCCAAAGAACTTAATACCTTTCCCTCTGCTGTGTTTTCCCGACACACGGTGTGATGAAAAAATAAAATACTAGCATGTTAAAGGTCTACTGTGTAACATTTAGGCTTAAGCTGAACATACTTCCCCTTAAGCAAGTTTGTGTATAATCGCTTTTTCAAAGCAGTGTTTTCATTAGACAGCTTGTACTTTTTTGTGCTTGGTACCGATTTGTGTCGGTACTACTGAGTATTGGTTCACTTTTAATGTATCGGTGCCAAATTGCGGTACTTTAAATGTCTGGGAGAGCATGCAAAAGCGCGAGAATGTGAGAGCTATGCGTGGCCAGAATATGAGAGAACGATGGCAATAATGGCAAGCCGAAAGAGGTTAAAAGTTAGATGCTCAAGATAATATTTGTGACGTGAAATGCAAGGCGGGCCGGGGAAACACCTCAAACCTGATGAAGCATCTGGTCAAACACGGTCACGCACCAACGCTAACAGTGCTACGACTAGCACTGCTAGTTGTTAGCTGATGCAGCAGTCGTCACTTTTGCCAATAACAACATTTGTCTTTTTTTTGTTGCCCCACGTAGTTGCGAAGAGAGCAGTGACATGTCGCATTCTAGTCTGAATCACGACTCCTCAAAAAGTGTTTGCCTGTCAATAGCCTGCAGTCTGTGCCTAGCATTAGCCGTGTGGCTAACTTTTGGCCAGTTAGCTCACAGTCCACAGCTGATTGTATAAAGGACAGAGACAAAGGGTAGACAAAAAAGAAGAAGCTATGGTTGTTGAAGAGAGAGGTCTTGTTGTTCTTTACCTGGTCCTAAATGTTCCATATTCATCATCTAATTACCTAATTTGTTTATTTACTGTTCTTATATCTTCTTAATTAAAAACTTAAACTGCAAAACTTCGTTTTACAACTGAAAACCATTTTAAAAGTACCAAAATAAGGTACCATTTGGTACCAGTACCAATTTCCAGATACTGGTACCGTATTGGTACCCAACCCTAGTTTTCATCAGGAATAGTACCAAAATCCTACACTTTCCTTGGGCTATCAGAGTAAAGGTACACTACTGTAAGGGTGGAGCTAGACCCATGACAGTCAGCTGATTGGGTGACCCAGAAGCCTCAGGGTTGCGGGTGTTTTTCTTGTTTCTTAAACGCCCGCAGTCTTTTCTTAGCTTGACGGCTTGTTGAGACAAACCTCAACAAACCAAGCAGGAAAAAAAGAGTTTCTGGATGTCATCTGTTGTTATGCATATGCTGCTGACGTGGTCATCAGTAGACGCACACATAACCTACCATGTAAAGGTACTGTTCTCGGTTGAACCTGACTAAGGGCTTTACCATTCCAAACCGCACCGTACCAAATCGAACTGTACCATGATGGAAAGACAAGCCGTCAAACCGTCTGCTATCATGTTTCTACAGCAGCCAGAAAATGAGTCTTGTGTTTTGAAGCAGAAGCTCATTGCACAATTAAAGAACAACATCCTTCCTGCTATGTGAATGCCACCAGAGTTCCTTGACGTGCTTTTGAAAGGAAGGAAAAACAAAAATGTGTTCATAATTTCTCTGTACAATATAATTAAAGAGAGTTTTTTCCTAAAAGGGTCCTTATTAGTTGATGCTTCAGCGCCAGTATCAGTTTAGACTCCTCCAGTGTCTGTTATTGTGGACAATTGTCCTGTAATTACTGTACAACTGTTTGTTTTGGGTTTTAAATATGGCCAGATGACGAATTTTCATTGTTTCTACATTTTTTCTAGCACTCAGGGCAATTTTCCGGCAGTGGGTGGCCACCTCTGCTGAAAGAATGTAGGGGAAACGCTGGCTTCCTCTGAACAGGGCTTAAGCCTGAGTCTGCTTCAGTGAAAGGCAAGGCCGTGCATGCACATAATCGAAACGCTCACGCTCACGCATCCTGTCTCATAAACCTTAATGATAGAGCAACGATAAACAGTGATTACCAAGCCTGGGGCATCGTGTTCCTTCTCCACTTCTTCTTCTTCAAAAAATCACCATATGAAAAAAGAGACAGGTGTTCATATGAAAAGTGGAGAAAGGGCCATCTTCAGACTGCAGCCTTAGTATTATGAAGGTGTTTGAAATTATGCTGGAGTGAACTTGAGGTAGACTCATTGCAGGGAAAGCACCGGTCTGAATTGTGCCACCCAATTATCCTCCTCATCCACCTCTGTCCTCTTTTCCTCTGCCTCTCGATAGACTTTCTCTTCCTCCTCTTTATCGCCCGCCTCACATTGTTGTTATAAAGCGTGTGGGTTTGTGTTGTTTTTTAAGTAGAAGAGGGCAAGACTGATGTTTGTGTTTATTTCTTAGGAGTTTTGCACGAAGAGTGAAATAAAATCGCAAAAGAGAAACGGGGAAATTTAGAGGAGAAAATTAATTTGAGAGACGCTATCCATTTTCGTCTCAGCATGTCGTAGTAACATACCTGCCGTATATGTAGAACTAATGATTAGTGAAGTCAGGTTGTTGCGTAGGACACTTTATATGTTGAAATATCTAGGATATAAAGACTTGGATGTTAATAGACAACTCTAGATGTTCAAATATTTTTGCAATAAATTTATATTGTTTAGCAGTTAAACATGTTTTTATTGTGATGGACTTATGGGTGTGATGTGGTTTAATAGAAACTGTGATATGTCATCTAGAAAGATCGAGCACTAAGTGTAGTGGACCAACAGATTAACCATTTATCACAAGAGTAGAATAACCTCACCTAATATTTTTTCCTCAATCTGATAAAATATAACAAGTCAAAAATAACAAATGGTAGCCTGCACAAAATTGCTTGAACCAGATGATATAAACATTTATTGAATAACACTCATGGTCTGACTCCCATTTTAAATAAAAAATACTTAACTCTACACTCTTAGAAATAAGGGTTCCAAAAGGGTCTTTCTACAAGGACTAAGGTTCTACCTGGAACCAGTTGCTTCTGGGTTCTTGGTAACACTAATGGTTCCAATAAGAACCATTTTAATCCAGAGAACCCTTTAAAACCCCTTCCCTGAATAAAGGGCTTTAAAAGGGTTCCAGGTGGAACCTTTATGATAACGTCTACCTGGAGCCAAAAAGGGTTCTCCTATGAGGACGAGCCGAAGAACCTTATGGTTCGACTTTTTAATTTACCACAATTACATTACACGACTTTAACCCTACATTTAAATGTTTAATTATGTCTTTCTCAGGCATAACACTTCTCTCTGTAAGAAGAGCAAGTCAGATTCTGCCTCATCTTTGAGGGTTTTTTCTTCTTCTTCTGCCTTCCTGTGTGTTTCAGCTGGATGTGAGCTATGGAGTGGTAAATACGACTGCCTCTCATTTCCACCGGATCACAGAGATTAGTAACTGTAGGCGTCGCAGTTATTTCTGTAAAATACTATGAGTTGATGGTGAGCAGTGTTGTGCAGAGTGCATTCACAGAGCATGTGAAGTCTCCGACAGCCTTCACGTCTCTATACTCGTCTAAACAGCCCCCCACTCACTTCTCATTTTATTGAACTGTCAATAACGGCAACTTGGATGCTGTTATTAGCAGCACAAAGCAGTGGTGTAAGTCATTCAAATGAATGGTTCGTTATCAGGCTGTTGCAGTGCTTGCTGGTGACCATTAGAAGCAGTTGTCTTGAAGCAGGGAAACTGATTGAGAAACCCTGCTGTACTGTCTGAAAGTTGTTTTTTCGTACTTGAAAGGCTGCGACCACACAAACTGATCAAGTAATTCAACTTTCATTTCAATCAATTCCTGTACGAACCAAAAACATTTTCACCGCTTCGCACATTCTGTGCTAATGATGGAAAGCGTCTCCACATGAGACGTTTTAGTTTACACTCAAGTGCAATTTATAGTTCAATTTTCTTCACTCCGATAACTGTGTTTTATCTCCGCGAACATAAACCAGTATTAATGGAACTTGACAAAATGGAAGAAGCCTTTATTAAACCAGTAGAAGAAGAAGAACTCTCATTAAAGAAGAGCTACAGGTCTGTCAAATCTCACATTTGGGGCGAGTACAGATGGAATCACTGAATCTGCGTTTAACATCAAACAACGATGAATTCAGAGCAGATGTTGAACCAAGTCGATGTTGTAAACCATGCATCTTAAACAGCAGAGAGAGCTGGTGGTTTGGTTTGTCCAGGATTGAGAGTGGAGCATTTTCCAGATCTTTATTTTTTTTTATAAATGTAACGACACTGTGCAGTCTTCTGGTTACAGTTAAATAACGGTAGGCAGCAACAAAAAGACCTGAATTGTATAAAAAAGTAAATGTACTTCAGATGCTGTACTGTTCTTTATGTGAGGCATTTTCACTAACATTAATAGTGTGTCGTGGAGAAAATATAAACCAGTTGAAACTGCAGTTGAAGTGAAATTAAATCGTAAAAGAAATCTGGGCAAAGATCCTTTTTTTTTGTTCTGCAGAATGCAGTATTGTGTTTGTGCGTGTTGTGTTCTCGTGGGGTTATGGGTTGCTGACTTTACTGTTGAACCTCATATCAGAAGCTTAATTCAACAAAACATCTTAATAACCTCAATGATAAACTCTCACTGAAACCCCCATTTCCTTCAGCGTCCACTTTCATACGAAGCACTCTCCTTGATCGTGGCGCTCAGGAGAGATGCATTAAATCCCATTTATTGGTAAAAACCAAACTGTCTGACCCTTGAGATGAGCTTCTGTGGAGGAACATGTTTGGCTGTTAAAGTCACTCCCGGACAGAAAACCTCATATCATCAATATAAAAGTATGAATTAGTGGGGGACGATGTCCTCAGGAATAAAGAGGTCCACACTGTGCTTCACATTACGCACACTTCAGGTCCAGGATGTTATTGGGATAGTGAATCGTAGCAGGGCTGCTCAGATTGTTTGGGAGCTGGCACTCTCCTCCTCAAAAGATTACAACAAAAATCAATTCAATTGTTATCACAGATCGTGACTGGTAGGGTTTAAATCTTTTATATACAGTGTGTGCGTTGGTGTGCGTTTCACGTCCGTGTCTATGCAAGTGTGGTTGATCTTTGTGTTCCCACTCCTTGCCTCTCTCCTCTCCCTTGATAAAAGCAGACTCTTTTCTGCAGGTTTAGTGTGACCACAGCCATGAAGTGTCTCAGGGGGGATAAAGGAGACATGAGGGGAGTAAAAACAAACAAGAGAGGAAAGACAATTTTAGGATGGTGGCAATGTTCCTGCAGAAAATCCATCTTCTGATTCCAGTATAAGCAAGTGCTGTGTGACATTAGATTCATTGTGTTTCTCTGAATGATATTATACTACTTGTCTTTTTTTTGCAGAGGTCCTGATGAACACGAAGACAGAGACTTCAGATCTGAAATGGACCATCTATTCACGTACCAAACCCGAGGTATGTAACTCCACCTTCACTGTGTTATCTGTATTCCTAACACAGACCTTGTGGTGACTGGGGATTTTTGGCTTCCAGCTGTTCCTTTGTTACTTTGGCTATAAAAGAGTTCCTTATAAGGCCGGTAACTGACAGAATAAAGCAAGCACCAGAGTGAATGTTGGATTCAAAGTATATTGGAAGCAGATGCTTTGATATATCCCATCAACCTTCGAGCTGCCTGCAGTTTTGAAAGCAGCCAAAAAGAAGGACATATTTGTAATATGATCAACTGAGAAGTGGTTGCGAGGGTATATTTGCCAATAGCGTCAGCGACCAACACTGCTCAACTTGCTGATGTCTCAGCAGGAAAATGGTTGCAGTCAAACTGGCAAGGGAAAGTTCTCAAGCTGGTTGGAAATTAAACAAAACTGAAATTTTGATTAAAGAAAAATAAAGCATCAATATCATTTGACACAGTTCACCACAAATATTTATGTTTCTAATCTAAATCTAAACTCTTTAGTATAAAACTCAAATTCTTTCAGTGTTATGAAAAGCACTATTGGGGAACTGAAACTCTGGAGTGCTTTTACTTTGAAATAGGTACAGACAGTGTTTTGTGTGACATAGTTACATTAAAATTGTGGTAAAAGATGCTTTTCACTGACTATTTTATAGTAAAAAAAATTAGTGCTGGGCACTAGGTTAACGCACGTTAGCACATGGCGCGTTTCCATGACGACTGACTGGAAAAAGGCGCGCGTGACGTCATGTTTACGTGCCGCGACACCGGAGTCCATGCACCATTTACCAGTTAGCTCCGTTAGCTGCATTAGCTCCTTTAGCGCCGTTAGCGCGCCTACAGTGGAACTGAAGCGGTCTGTTTAATAAACGAAAGGAGCAGCGCTACAAATAACCAGCATACCTGTGTACTGCGGCGATTAACGGCGTTAACGCACGGAGCGTTTCCATGGCGACTGACCGAAAAAAGACGCGCGTGACGTCATGTTTACGTGACTCGGGATTCTTAAAATGAGTCTGTAAAGTAATGCTAAACTTTAAAAACAGAGGCACACATACGCAGTACACAGATACGCTGGTTATTTGTAGCGCTGCTCTTTCCCTTTAATAAACTGACCACTCCAGTTCGACTGTAGGCGCGCTAACGGCGCTAAAAGGAGCTAATGGTAAACACTGCCTGGACTCTGTTGTCGAAACACTTAAACATGATGTGACGCGCGTCTTTTTCCAGTCAGTCGTCATGGAAACACGCCATGCGTTGCCATGCGTTGCCATGCGTTGCCATGCGCTGCCATGCGCTGCCATGCGTTAACGCTAACGCCGTTAACCGCCGCTATCGCGTTAATGTTCCCAGCACTAAAAAATTTGACAGGAGCTCTTTAATCACTTAAAAAGAGCAGCTTGTCGCAAACATGCAAATGTGAGCTGCAGTATAACTGCTATATTCTGTTTATATTGGAGCTTAAATGAAAAGGATAATGTTCCGTGGCTCAGATGCACTTGCTTGCGTATCCAGTGTTCTAACACTTTATTAAAACTGTTGCACAAAAAATCTCATAGAGACAGAAGTATCAGAATTCCAGATTTTGAAGAATTACCATAATTATTTGTTTTTTAGGCCTGGGGATTGTTTGTCATAGCTTCATATTAAATGTTTGTTACTTTTCAGTTTATATATATATGTATAATACTTTATTGGAGTGTTCACCAAATGCAGCTAATAATCATTTTGAACCTCCAGTGTTATCATTTTTATTGCGTCGACTATTTTAATGAAATCATAAATATAATTTCACGGCTTTGTGATCATGTGCATCCAACTGTGGTTGCAGAATCAAGTCCTGTGTGAACAGCGATAACACAAGATTAACCCTGCTATGTGTATTAGCACATGTTGAATATATATATATATAAATGTTTTCCTTTTAGTTTTTTGGCAATCTGTGTCAATATAAAGTGACATTGTTAAAGTTGCTGTGACATTGTTGTGGCTGTATTTAAATTGTTTCACAAGAGTTTTGCTAGATTCAGATTATCGGTGCATCTTAATCCCTGCAAAACATTCCCATTGTATTTATTTTGGGGAATAAAAAGGAAAAATCTACCCTCAAGTGCTTCAAACGTGGCTCACAGTGCTCTGCTGCTCTGTAATTCATTCAGACCAGTATTCTGCCTCACTCACCACATCATCTTCAAATGGGATTTTAAAGATTTACATATTTACATAACGGAATTTCTGAGCCTCAAGTTCAGCAATTCTGCTAAATTCTGCCCCAAATATGTTAATTTGCTGCTCGTGTGGAAGCACGGTGGTGGTGAACATGTTTGCTGTTGACTCAGAAGTCAAACATGAAAACATTTTACACTTGTATTTGGCTTCCCAACAAATGGAGATTTCTGTTGATGTTTCACTTCATACATATTTGTGATATCTCCTCTGTTTTTTTTCTTGCCTTTTTAATTTGGAAACGTGTGATTGAGTGGTGAACGCTGTGTCTTGATGCTGTGAGCAGCGATGTATTCCCACTCACTGAGCGGTGCCTCAGTGGGAGGAATGATTTAACAACCTAGATTCAAATTTGGTCCGGATCAAAATCTGCAGCCTCGATTCCGCAGGCTACTGACAGGTGCTTTTACAGCACAGTGTAAACCGAGGATTGCAACATCATTATCATGTGTAGGGCACTTATTGATAGGGCATTTTTGTCCCTTCTCCATTTACATGAATGTAATCTGGAATTTGATCCATAAAATGAACATTGTTTGTTGCATTTATAAAATGTAGAAAAAGAAAACTGTTGACATTTCATTCCTGTTTTTACCTCTTTGAAATATATATTTAATGAATAAATGATTTGGATTGTATATAGTTAATGCTTGAGAAAACCTGCTGGTATAATTATATGGATCCAGACTGACAGATTGACAGGACTCTTGATGGTTGATGTACAAATTACTTAATTTAAGTGCAGAGAATGTCTCTCCACATTTCAAACATGTGACGTAGACATAGGATGTGACGCGTATTTTTATAAGTGGATGAAATATTAAACCACGTTCATTTATCGCTTTGATCGCAAAGAAAATAAGTGTTCACTTTGAAAGAAAATAAAGATAAGCATATTTTTTTCACTGCTGACTCCTGGTCTTCGCAAACTAAGTCTTGTTACTGTTATTGTTTTGACAGAGAGACCCCCTAGTGGTAGAACTCACTTACTGTGCATTTTAAGTGAAATTTAAAGGTGCATTATGTAATAAATCTAAATCAACTGGCCATAAAATCCTCCTAATATGTCACAGAGACTGAGGAATAATGTTCATATAACAAACTGAACTCACAAACAACAACAGTACAGTCAAAATATTTGCATTAAAAAATATATTTTGCAGACTGCAAATCATGTTTATGTTTTGAAATCATTTTTTGGCATGTGGCGCCACCTACCGCCACCTACCGCCGTCTTTAATGCCAACTTCATTACTTTAACAGTTCAAATATAGACGCCAGATATAATGGTGGCTATGTGTCCTGTATTGTCCATAGATTGTTTGTGCGTTTGCGTGTTTCTTTCTAATTAATGGGGGCATTTAACATACGAATTTTAATTTCAGATCTGTGCACATTTCTGACTCTGCCCTATAGATGTTTATGGTCAGATTTCATTCCACCTGTGACCTGACATGACTGTTCTCCTCTTTTCTCTCAGTGGGAGGAAGTAAGCGGTTTAGATGATGAGAACAACAGCGTGAGGACTTACCAGATCTGTCAGACGGACAGTTCTTCCAGCCACTGGCTTCGCAGTGACTTCATCCAGAGACAAGGAGCATCTCAGGTTTACGTGGAGCTGCGTTTCACCATGATGGAGTGCTCTTCCAGAAGCACCCACCACCGCAGCTGTAAGGAGACCTTTAACCTCTACTACTTCCAGGCTGACTCTAATGAGGCCACAGCCACCTACCCACCGTGGATGGAGAACCCATACACTAAGGTACAACCAGCTTTTGATGTTCACAACCAACCAGTCACAGCCTCATTATTATAGTCATCAGTCAGTTAATTACCTCAATTCAAGGTAATCCTGCTGATGGCATTTAGATTATATTGGATCATATTTTGTAAACCTATGTTATGTATAGTGGATGTGGCATTAATAACAAAGTACTATATATCAGGACAGAAAGTCTATTGAATGCCATTAGACTGTTTAACAAATTATACCCCAAGGCATTTTACCTTTCAATCTATTTTAGTGTCGTGTCAAAATCTGTTTGCAGAAATTGTAATTTATTTTAATAGTCATCATTTTGTGACATATATTTTATATCAACTTGACATCATTGTCTCCAGGGATTAAGGGCTGTCTACAACTCCCCACGTCTGTGCTTTCAGTCTGTTAAACAACCTTCGTTTTGTTTAGCTGATGAAACATCATGGTTGTCAGCAAATCCCGGCCGAACCTCTGATATCAGAGCATCCTTCAACACACTGCTTAAGAAATCATTCAAAATAGTCCCCACGCCTCAACGTCATTACCACTTAATAATTTAACTCTGACAGAAAAATAAAAGGGATGAAATGATCGCTGTGATGAATTTCCTCTCTCCTGGGCCAGTTTCATGTCCTCGCAAGTTAACATTCAAAGCGCACTGTGACGAATGGGAAACAATGGATGTCAGGAAGGTAGTAAATCAATCTGAAATCACAGTGGTATAAATGTTTAATAATGTAAAGCACATGTGATGTTTAGTTAATGGGGAAAAAAGGATTGAAACATGTGAAACCACCTTGTCTTTTGCTTATTAAGTGTGTCCAGTAACATAAGGCCCTTACATAAGATCTTTTCTCTTGTTTCCTGTTGTAGGTGGACACAGTGGCTGCAGACTTTCTCCTGAGGAAGGGTGGGGATCGGAAATTTAATGTGAAGACCTTAAGACTAGGCCCTCTGTCTATGAGGGGCTTCTACTTGGCCTTTCAGGCTCAGGGTGCCTGCATGGCCTTGCTATCCGTCAGGGTGTTCTTCAAAAAATGTCCTCCCCTGGTCAGTGCTCTTTCCTCTTTCCCCGAGACAATTCCCCGTACTTTAGTGCAAGAGGCACAGGGTGTGTGTGTGGACCATGCAGCCCAGCAGGGTCCTCGACCTCGCCCGCCTAAGCTCTTTTGTGGGGAGGATGGTCAGTGGGTGGGTCAGCCAACAACCTCCTGTGCCTGCCTGCTGGGATTTGAACCTGCTGAGGGACACACGCGATGCACAGGTAAGAAGAAAGTAAAGTGAGGCCACTTATACCCCATTACCAATGGTTGTAATACTTGTTTAATCCTGGGTTTTAATAGTTTTTTCACATGCGAGAATGAGTTCAATCTGCAATGCACATCAGTGCAAATTTCTTCGTCTGCTCTGTTTTTGCCAGCAACGTAGCATTTCCAGCACAATGCTACAACATGCATTCATCGTCTCCCCATTAGTATATAGAGCTCTGAATGTCACATGG